>NW_020438908.1:1272358-1321177 GCF_000699045.2 Agrilus planipennis | reverse complement strand
TATCAAAAGCAAGTCCAGGAGCAGTGTAATAATGCAAACTATCTAATTTATACGTCATCCAACAGGTCGATCTAAAGTTTTCAAAAATGTCTGCAAGTAGTAGGACGTCTGTTTTTAAATATAATTCGGCATATTCTTGTAAATTTCTTATTTCAAAGGTTTGCCAAACATCGCACGCGTGCTTGTATTCATTTTCAGTTATATGACAATTGGAAATTCTACTGTAAAAATGTTCTTTTGATGGTAACTTTGTATCTTTCAATTTTTCCCAACAGTCAAGATAATCATATGGAAAAATACCTTTACGTTGAAGTAAATCAAATTCTTTTTCGTTTTGACAATGTTTTCTAGTAATTTTCTTTTGTTCTTTACCTAAATAAGACGATAATTTATCTAAACTACTAGCCATAAAGCGTAATGAATCTAAAAATCTAAAATTTATATTAGTATTTTTAACATACTTTGAAAATGAAATATACTTCTCTTTATTCACTGGTAATAAGGAAATATGACCTTCTATTTCAGTACATAAAGTCTTTAATATAAAATGACTATCGTACCCGGATAAATTGTGAAAAATGACTGGAATTGAATGACTATCTTTATAATTTAAGTTACATTTTGAGTGTGCCGGACCTCTATAATTACCTGTAAGATGACAGTGATCTTTTACTTTAATGTTATCATGAGTGAATGATTTATAGCAAATATGACACCTTTCCGCTTTAAAAAAGTTACATTCTTCTTCATAAGTCAGTTTTTTCATAGGAATTACATTAGAAAAGATATTTTTGAAAATAAACGCCATTCGTTCAAGTTCTTTAACAAACCACAAGACACAATCCTTTCCAGTATATAGTTTAAACTCAGAAAATGAGTCATCATATGAACATTTTAGGTAATATGCAATACTGAAAGGCTCATGTTTTTGGTACTTTTGCGTTTTGCTTGTAGAATTTACATCGGAATATTTAAGAAGTAAACATTTTACATCTGCATATATTACGAACGGTACATATTCTCTATTTTCAAAATTTTTAAATTTTAAATATTTCTCGCTATGATTTGGTAGTGGAATTTTATTATTTTAAATTTTGACAGTCACTCAAATGTCTTTGTAGATTTTCCTCTGTTGTGAAGTTATTTAAGCAATGGTTACATGTCCATTTTTTGTTTTTTCTGTTTTTCATTTGCCTATTTAATATCCGTGAAAGGTTATTAATTAATGTGAAATGAAATATTCTGTTTGACTTACCTACATTCTTATTTATTTCAGCATCAGATTCTGAACAAACGCTTTCATCATCACTATCAACCATATCATTGCCATTTTTTCTATACATGGAACCATTAATAAATTAATACGAGGTGAAAATTCTGTCTAACTAAGAGAGAGTGGTGTGATAGTATCTTTATCAATTGTGAACATATTGATCGATAAATTGTTCATTTTTTCAAATTTATTAACATTATTCAATGCAATGGGGAAACAAATTCCATCATATTTAAGAATGTTACTAAAGCGTGGATAAGATGTTTTGTTTTGATTTGAAGGTGCAGGATGAAGTGCAGTTACAACTAACCATAAAAAGCATAATTCATCCTTATTTGGAATAATAATGGAACGAGAGTAGCGCCGAACCCGTGGTTACACCAGATTTGTTAAAAAAAAAAAAACTTGTGTGTTTCATTCCCACCAGCCAGTAATGCTGGTGGGCGGGCAGTCCCTCCGGACTACGCCGGAAGGTAGGGCGGAAGGCCCTCTTCAGCCTGNTTGCATAAATGAGAATTTCCACGTGCAAATGTCAAATACACTTATCATTGATTCAGAGAAAATCGATATCGGCACCTTTGAAAATAATAAAAAATTTAGATATTTATAACATAATGATACAAGACTCGGTTAATTAGTCACTTACTGAACAATTTTTTACACTATGTGTACTCCGAGATGCCTAGTGAATTTTAAACTGAGAATAGGGGCCTCAAGACTATCCAGAGAATTCAATTTTATATTATACGAAATGACCGATTGTCAACATTTAGGGATCGAGGTAACTGGAGATTTAAAATAAACAAACAGGGCAGGGTCGCATAACTTTTAACAAAATCACTTAACACGTGGACGGTTGGCACTGGAACAAAGGACGCAATGGAAGTCAATAAGAACTAGGATCGGTAGGATGGTGGAACCAACAATACCGAGTGTCGCAATCCATGCAAGAATATATCCATATAATCTTATTTTCATTCTATTTTTGTATTCATTTTATTTAAACAATTATTTAATATTTTCAGAATTTAGTATTCTATTTATTATTCTATTGTGCTATTTTTTATGGCTTGCTTCTGTTGCATCACGTTCCATTTATTGCTGGACTTACCAATGATAATGAGAAGTTGTGAACCATGTAATCGTTCATTTGGATTGAACTGTAGCCACTTATCTCGTAGACGGGACAGAGGAAATTATGATTTTGGACATTGTGGAAATTATTCAGCAGCTGCTTGAAAGTACCAAAGGAAAATTGGAAGAAAAAATTAAGTTTTGATAAATAATGAAATTATATAAATGAGTATTTCCACGCGCAAATTTCAAATATTCTTATCATTTATCCAAAGGAAAACGATATCGGCACCTTTGAAAATAATAAAAAATTTATTTATTAATAACATGATAATACCAGACGAGTCTTAGTAGTCAGTTACTGAACAATATTTTTTACACGATGGGTACTCCGAGATACCCAGTGAATAGCTTTTAAGCTGAAAATAGGGGTCTCGAGACCATCCAGAAAATTGAATTTTATATTAGATGGACTGACCGATTATCAATATTTAAGGATCGAGATAATTTAAACTGGATATTTAAAATAAACAAACAGGGCAGGGTCGCGTAATTCTTAACAAAATCACTTAAAAGGTGGACGGTGGGCACTGCGGAAAAGAAATAGAGATCTGATGTTATAGAAGGACGTTAAAAATAACAAAGATAGAAAAGGTTAGGTTAGGTTAGGTCAGAAATGAGGAATTTTAAAAATGTGCAACAGAGGACGCAATGGAAGTCAATAAGAACTAGAACACATAGGATGATGGAACCAACAACACCGACTGTCGCATTCCATGCAATAATATATTCATATATTTTTATTCTATTTTCGTATTAATTTTATTTAAACAGTTATTTAATATTTTCAGAATTTAGTATTATATTTATTATTCTATTGTGCTATTTTTCATGGCTTTCCTTTGTTGTCTCACGTTCCATTTATTGCTGGACTTACCAATTTATGAAATCATAAACAGAAACATGTGTATCCACGGTCAGACAATAAATACCTGGAATATATACTTTTACGTCATAGCCGCATAATGTACGCATAGTAAGGTATACGAATGAGCAGTCTACGCTTTAAATCGGCGCGAGTTAAACAAGTGATTCACCTTTATTTTCTCGTATGTCAGTGTATCTGTGGACCACTTGGCAGTCAAACTACCACCCTTTGTAGAAATGGCTTTCAGCATCATTAACTTGACCCACAGACACACTCTAGTCAGTACAACCCCAATAATGGTCCCACTATACAAAACCTGGTAGAGATAGTCAACTTCCTCACAATGAACCTTCACGACATGAGACGACTAATATCAAGACTCTTGCGATCCCAGTCACGTTCACGTAGTTTTTCCCGAAATTGCCGTAAGTAGTGACAATGGAACAAATGGTGAGTGCGCCTCTCCATGTTCAGTGTGGTCGGAAAACCGCAATGGAGATCACTAGCGGCAACAAGTTATATCCCCCTACACTACGTCGCCATTTCGTTAAGAATATAGTTACACGCCTACAATTTCTGGTCGACACAGGTGCTGATATCTACGTACAAGTCTCTAATACCTCTAATAGTTCGAACAAATTTGCAGCGGTCAAAAAAGAGTTCGAGACGCTGGTACAACTGGGCATCGCTCGCCCTTCCGCCAGCCCCTGGGCATCGCCACTACATATGGTCCCGAAGAAAGACGATGAATGGCGACCCTATTGAGATTATCGCACACTCTACGCAAGAACCATTCACGACAGATACCCTATCCAAAACATTGGATATTTTACATATGGCTTATCAAACAAAACAATATTTTTCACAAATGACCTAGTTAGAGCATACAATCAAATCCCGATTGCTGACGAAGACATTCCGAAGACTCAACAACTCCATTTGGATTACTTAAATTTCCGTTTATGAATTTCGGCTTACATAATGCCAATCAAACATTTCAGCGATTCATAGAGGAAGTATTACGCGGCTTCGTTTTTTGTTTTGGCTATATCGACCACACCCTCGCCACCTCGGAATCCGCAACTCAGCACAAACAACTTTTACAAACAGTGTTCACGCGATTAAACTCATATGGTGTGCTACTAAACAGACCAACGTGCAAGTTCGACCAAAAAGAAGTTTCTTATCTAGGTTACTCTGATCTCAGCGAAAGGTATAACCCTTATACCAGATAAAGTAACAACAATCACAAATTATCCAAAACCAAGCACGGCAAATCAATTACGATAATTTCTGAGTATGCTAAACTTCAACCGAAAATTCCTACCAAATGCTGTTCACACGCACTCAGAGTTAAACAAATTACACCAAGGGCACTTAAAGCAACACACCGCTACGATGGAACAAAATTGCTGATGAAGTATTCGAATTGAGTAAGAAACAACTTGCTCAAACCAATCTTCTACACCATCTTCAACCCAACGCAACATTAGCTACATTTTGTGACGCTACCGACCTTGGTCGCTGCGTTACAACAATACCATGATGGAAACTGGGAGCCCTTAGCTCAATCGAATACTTCTTAGAATCTATTGTGCAATTAAGCACTTTCGACATTTTCTAGAGGCCCGTGACTTCATTATTTTCACGGATCACAAACCTATCACTTTTACCTTCCGTCAGAACCCTGACAAATGCTCCCCGAGACAGTCACGTCATTTAAATTTCATCAGCCAATTTTCAACAAACATACAACATACGTCGGGTAAGGGCAACTTCGTGTCAGACACTACGTATTTCAGAAGTATCAAGTCCCATTGATTATGAAGTCATTGCAACTCAACAAGAGTCTGATAAAGAACTTTAAACATATCTCAGTTATAACAAGTCCCTAGTATTAAAACGTGTCCATATGCTGGGTACAATCAAAGCTATCTTCTGTGATATCTCAACAGTAACAGCTAGACCATTTTTGACCCCATCATCGCTTCGTCATTTTCAACCACTTACATTTCCTAACATACCCTGGTATTCGTGCATATATTGAGTTAACCACACAACATTTCATCTGGCCATCGGAAAACAGTGATTGAGTCAAATGGGCACGCGCATGCATTCCGTGTCAAAAAGCAAAAATTTTCCAGTTTCTGTTTCTGCCCCTCTGGAAATCTTCAACATGCCTTCAGGCAGATTCGAACACATACACATAGATATAGTCGTAATGCCCTACTCTGAAAGATGCCGTTACTGTCTCACATGCGTAGATCGATTCACACGTTGGTCCGAAAAAGCAATTCCCATCAAATATCAAGAAGCTGAAACCGCAGCATGTACTTTCTATGAAGGGTGGATCTGTCGATTTGGTGCACCATCACGGATTACTATCGACCAAAAAAGACACTTCGAATCTCAACTCTTCAACGAACTATGACATCTAACGAACACCAAACACATCCATATCACAGCATACCACCCTGCAGCAAATGGAATGGTTGAACGATTTCATAGCCAGTTGAAGGCTGCAATAACATGTCATCAAAATAACAGCTGGACCCAGATTCTTCCCATTGCACTAGGTATAAATACACCAAAATGGTATTACACCCAATTTAAAGATTCCTTTTAACTCTAACAATATACCTAAATGGAGTAAAATACATATTATTTAATGTAGTCAAAAACTCTAAAGAGCGATGAAAATAAAAATATTTTAAACCTCATTTCAAATTTATTAGATTCATTGGTATCAAATATATCAAATGAGAGGGAAGATAGTTTTGAAAATAATTCTGCTTTAGCTTTATTTCTGAACAACTAAAATTACATACGCTCATTGCTTTCGAACTATAAGTTTAATCGAAAAAAAAAAAATAAAGGAGTTATGCCGATATTACAGACACACGCTTGAACATTATTTATATACAGGGTGGCCAAAAAATACGCAATACACTCATTGCTTTCAAACTGTAAGTTTAATCGAAAAAAACTTTCAAAACAAGACTTGTTCCCTATTTTAATATAAGATCGTCTGTAGCATTTAAATTTAATATACTATGCAGAGTGTTCATAAATAGAAGAAACAAGGTTTCGTTTAAATGCCAGCCCTGTGAAATATGGCTCGATGACTGCCATTTAAACGAAACCTTGTTTTGCTATTTTCGAACACTGTACAGTGGATTCCGGGTGTAACGACAACGAAGGGGCCAATGTAATTTCTTCGTTATATCTGGAAGTCGTTAGAGGTAACGGTAAAGGGATGCAGACAGATATATATAGTTTTCACCATTTTTCTATTGTAAGCGGCCTTAAGTAACATATACTCTCGAAGAGCATTCTGAACAGAATATCAAATAGATATCTTAAACTACGTAAATCAAGAACGTAGCATCACAGGGGCGTGGACAAATTGAGATATAAAGTATCGTCAGGAAGATGGTTAAGCGTTGCTTTAAGACATCCTAATCTCTTAATCAACAGATACACAACAAATAAAACAAACGATCACTTACTTAAACAAAAGCCAACACGATCACAGAGATGATCCCCAGCTATATCACTGCCAATATCACCTTACGGCACCTTCATCAAATATAGAAAAACAGGTGTGAGCACTCAAGCATACCTTTCCTTAGCATTTATCGTGCATCTTACTGTACAAGGCCATGTTGCAATATAATCAACTAAAGATAAATACATTGACCGCAGCCAAATTACTGTAATCAACTACTTGACACTTATTGATGCTGTATCAACCTGATCTTGGGAAAGGGCAAACACCCTCTTCCCGCACTACCTCTGCAAGACAGACTTTTCTGCCCAAAACTGGACTGAGGTCATTAATGGGTTAGATAACTGTACAACCGCAGCCCACAGTCCCCATTGCACCGCAGCGCTTTCAAACCTCAGCCCCCAAATAACGACTGTGTCACCGCAGCTTAACAGTCTAGGTAGCGTCCCTAATTATCTCATGAGTTACTTTCAATATCAACATAAATCATCAACAGCATCTTCATTTAAAACAATCAGTAAAATAATTACTAAGCATGCTTGAAGTACTCAGTGAATAACTCACCCTGATTTGCAGGTAACACAGGTAACAATCACTAATATTATAACGTCCTTAAAATATGCACAACTATTGGAGAACACAGAGTAGCACAAGTGCACTTCAATACGTTTCACGCATATGTAACATTAATAGGTCCTGTTTGTTTCTTCATCTCGAAGAGGGTCGATCCCCCTTGACCGATCACCCCGCATAAAGTATAAACACATGGGCAAATTAGGTAAAATCTATCCCAACTAAGTCCGTAAAATTAACGTAGAAATATACATACCGACCACTATATATACATATGTTCGTTTAGTTTTCGAACGACTATTTATTTACACACATATAGAAATAATAAAACCCTTACACTATTTTGAAACAATTTCTGCCTTTTTTTAACTGTCAATATGCATCTAGGAGTCATACTTATTCAAAAGTTTACTAAACACAGTTGCTGCTCAGAATAGCACTTTATAACTGAATCATTTTAACGTACACGCTTAATAAACAAACGGTAAAAGTCAGCATACTTACTGACCATCTCTGTGTGAATGTAAACAAAAGGTAAAAAAGCTCCTTGTGTCTTTAGCGGCCGACTCAGGTTGCTATATCTGCATGGGATTACTAGAGACTTGTTACAAATGATTATTTAAAAAGTCGCTGTAGCCACATGAATTTTGTACTAAAGTATGCTTTAAATTCAAAGGACTTAGATTTAACGCCGCTCTAGCAAAATGATCGCTATCACTAAGGTCGTAATAAATTAAATCCACTGTATATTAAATCATATTTGGATGCTTGTACTAAAATAGGGAGCAAGTTATGTTTGATTCTTTTTCAATTAAACTACAGTTTGACCGCAATGAGCATATTGCGAACTTTTTGTGTCACCCTGTATGTGTAGATTGAATAAAAAAAAATAGACGCACGATTTATACAAATTTCTATTATAAAAAAAATTTATTATGTGAATTTATTTATCTCCGCTTGAGGAATGGAAGATAACGCCGATTATCCGATCAAAAGAAAATATAAATACGGGAGTAGACCCAGGTGGGTTAGTTAATTTAATGAGCTAACAACTTTACTTTATTTATGTACATGTAACGATTATTTTACTTTGAAAATTACAAGTTGAAAGCAATAAAAATGTCTAACCAACTTTTAACGATTATTTTTCTTGCATTAATTTCATTTTGTCATTCGCAATACATCTCGCGAGGCCAATGTAGTGATCGAGACAGAATGAATGTAAACACGGTTGACAATTTCAGCTTCGAGAGAGTAAGTTAACTGTATTTCAAAATTAAAAACATAACATTTGCCTGCTTCAATAACTTTTTTTCATAGTTATCAGGAAATGAGGCGGTATGGTACCCCGTAATATCATACGCCAACAACGGCGACTGCCAGAGGGTATATTTTACCGTGTGGGGTGCTTTACCCTTATCCACGGAAATGGATCACCTATGGAAAAATGTAAGCTCCGGTGTGTGGCATAGAAGGCAAGGTCGAGTAATATGGGATGAGTCTTATTATCCTTACGGACTAGCAGTACTGAGGGTGGAATACCCCGATGCCGCGGATGTAATGGTATATAGAGTTATTGGATTAGAGGATGATGAATTCGCCATTTTTTACAGATGCGTTAATGTAAATAGAAGAAACAGACAGGGTAAGAATAATCATATCTATGTAAATGTACATGCAGTTCCTTTATAAATGACCGAGAAACACATGAGTTCGATGTATGCAACCAACAATACAAGATGCACAAAATCAATTCAAATATCCCTAGACGATTTATGAAAATCATTAGAGAAAGTTGCAGGCAGTAGGTATTTTATGAAATGTCAAAATAACTAAAATGTTTAGTAGTATCATATAAAACAGGAATAAATCAAAACGAATAAGAGAGACAGATAGACCGAGTTATTTAATATATTTAGTTAATAGAATAGGTAGTTAGTGTTAATCCGATACTATCGAAAGTCACAAGGAAAACGAAGCAAGGACAAAATTGGACGATTTCAGAGATAATATCTACTAATAACTTTTGGCACATTCTTTGAAATTTACTCTTTTTAGTGTGACGAATACTTTTTTAAATCAGAGGCAGTTCTCATTATTTCTATCCTCCATAGTAGTAAACTAGTAACCAGATTCAAAGCGTAAATCTCAAATCAACTAGTAGGTACACTATCGGTTACTAAAAATGAGGTTACGTGGCTCTCGATCATTTACGAAAGCACTATATATGTTACTTTGAAAGCTGTAAATCTGAGGATGTATCTACATGAGTTGGCAATGTAAGGACTGATTTGATAAAGAAATGAAACTATTTTTCGATCGTTTACCGTCATAGGTTGGTGCATGCTAGATTGTGCTAATGACAACAATTAGTAACTGCTATTATATACACTCGAATATATGCGTTAGGGTATATGCAACCAAATNTTTATAGATACAGAGCTTTTTAATATTTCTTTTAGACTCTAAAACCTTCTCCATGCGCCCGTAATTCAAATGGTCCTCCTCCAATAGTTATGGTGTATTTTACGGAGTTCGTCGTGGTTTTGTTCTTACTTAAAATCATTTTTAAACCTATAGTCCTACTTGCTATCTGTAATGAGAGTATTATTTGTTCCATTTTTTAGAGTCTTCTGGAACAATAAGTATCGTCTGCAAATCTCTACTATAGTTTCGCACTAAATTTTTAGTGACTATAAAGGACTTTTAAAACTTGTATGCACTGTATCGTGGTTGGGAGGGGGTCACTTGGCGTAGGAGACTCTTGCCAACACCTGTTTTCTCTTTATTATTGTATATGCAGCACAACCATTGTCAAATCAACTTATACTGAAAGACTTAAACTAACGACAAACGAACAACAATAAGTATAAAACACAAATTATTAGATAGGAGCCACAACTCACTGAAAGAGATTAAGTTAAACGGTCGTACCTTTAATATTCCTTGACTTCCGTGTGAAAGCTATTCGCTGCACCGGTTCACTCTCTGAGGATTGCAATCATCAACCCAACGCCAGATGCATTCGACGATTCCCGAATTATATAAACCGATGGATCACCTCCTCCTCCCGACTTCACGATTGCATCACAGACTACACTTAATCTCCCTTTTCCTCATTTATGTTTGCTTTTTATAAGATCCCAATAGTGTTTGTTTTCGTCACCATCATATGGAACTTTTGGAAATGCTTCCGTGTAGCGGTTTCGCGTTTCGCAAAGTCAACCCAATATATCCCAGAACCATAACAAATACAATTGCGTACGATAGATCCGCGTTTTGAAAGTTAAGCTGACCCATGTTTTCAGGAGCGCTCTCCGGTTATACCGGAAGTTGACATCAACTTCCTTATTTTAAATGGAACACCCAGTATATTTTTGAATTTTTAAATTAGGTATTATTGTAGAGGGACATTTATAAAGCTTCCCTATATCTAGGTCTACTAGTGTTTGAGATATTTATTCATAGACAGTGCAATGGAATTATAAATAGAATATGCAGAACTTTTAATGAGAGGTACTCTAATTTGCCACCAATGACTAGAAAGAAATTAAGAATAATTTTAAGAAATCAGTTACAATGGAAAAACATTTTTTTTTGATGAAGTTGAAATATCTGCAACACTAGCAAACCTAGATATGGGGAAGCTTTATAAATGTTCCTCTAAAATAACAAACAGATCCCGAAAATTCGAAAATATATAGGGTGTTCCATTTAATATAAGAATGTTCTACAAGAATGTTATTTCAAGAGAGCACCTCAAAAACTTCAAACACCAAAATTTTAAAACTAAATTCAAAGTATTATTATTAATTCTGAAATATCTTAATGGGCCATCATTTCATACAAAGCTAGCAAAATACCTAAGTTAAGACTATTAGCAACGCCACTCGCCATTAAGATTGGAATTTTATTTTGCATCAACGCACATGTTGCGGAATCGAGTAGCGAAGTTTATCTTCAAAAATAATGATTTTGATTTATACCTTTCGTTTGGGAGGCGGGGTGTGAACCGAAAGTTAAAGTTTTGCTGCAAAAATATCTAAGAAAAGTATCTTCACACTCGTTGGTCTACAACAATCCATATACATACAGAAATACAGCGTCTTAAAATTTATCCCCTAAGCGTTGAAACACGATATCTTTGGGAGATTCTATTTCCGCTGTTAATTTAAACCGTAAGGTGCGATTTTGATGGTTATTATTAGTTTTTTTTTTTTCTAGTTTTTAGGTATAGGTTTTCTTTCAACCGACTTTAAAAAATAGTTTCCTTTCTTCACTCCATTCCTGCAATATCGGTTTTCACAGAAATAATTTTTCAATTATGAAATTAAAATGGAGAAAACAAAGGAATAAAAAAATCAATCGTTGCCCTTCAGTATCTTAAGTTTTCAATTATTTTCAGAATTTCTGCATGTGTTGAGTCGGAACCCCAGTTTTACATCAGAACAACAAGCTAGAGTAAATCAATTTCTTCGAGCTAGAAATCTTAATAGAGCAAAGGTTAATCTTTTACAGGATCCAGAAATCTGCTCATCTTAAAAATACAATAGGTCTTTGAAATTTGTAATAAAATTATTAAAATTAAATTTGTTAGCAAGATGAATGTGCTTTTATAATCAATTTTTCCATTTTTTGAATATGAGTGAACTTTTGGAATTTATAAAAACAATAGTGAAAAAGTATTCGTTTTGTTTGGAGGAACAATCAGTATAACAATATTTCGAATTTAAAATAGGAATGCATTTTTAGTAAACTCCGAAAGTACAGCACGAAATGAATGAACTAGGTTAAATCAGCTTTAGGGGTGAAAATCAGTAAATATATTCAGGACGTTAATTGTAATTGTAACCTACTACGTTATTAATTAATGAGGAAGCAATCATACTGTTAAAACTCTTAAGGAAAGACTATTTTTCAGTTGTTTAATCTTTATATTTATCAAAATCATTAATTTAATAATGTACAATTAGACAGTCAATCTCCTAAGAATACATGGTGAAAATGTACACATACATACGTGTATTAATAATAATAAATAAACTAATAAATGAAAATAATTTAAAACCAACAAAAAATGTAATTCAGTCCAAAAAATGAACTAATCCTTCAAACACTAATTCACAATCGGCTCACATTTCTTTCTGTTAATTTAAAATTACTAACACATCAAAACAAGGTTGAGTGAGAACCCTGGGGGTGCGACGATCCAGGATGAATGGATCCGGACAGAGGTGGCACATGCGGTACAGAATGAGGCCCTACATAAAAAAAGTCATATAACAAGTTGTATTTATATATGTATATTTAAACACACAAATTAAAATATTAATAAAAAATTTCATGGTTAAATAATTAAAAAAAAATAATTCACTAGATTCTAATCATATCTCACATAATAATATTCTACATTCCATCAAAATAATGGTTTTTGATATGTATATAATTGATAATTAATTGAATGTAAACATTGGAACGCAATGGTATGACCGCCGTAACTTGATTTTTAACATAATAATATGTGAAGGTGTTAATTAGTGAAATTTTGACTTTCTTCTTTTCTTTTTTATAGTTGACTGACTAAGATTCTTAGCCATCAACTCACTTACGCACACAATGACTTTAAAAAGTTGGACAATTGGGTCAAACAAGTAAATCCACTAACACAACAGTTTAAGGCCTAGAAACGTAAAGTCAGACAGTAAATTATAAGCAAACAAAACAAAACACAAAAAGAAAAAAATCAAGCCAAAAGATCACCAACTGACACTAGCACACATGGTTATACTGAAGACCAAGTAACTATAGACAGCTATACTAACTCTCAAACGTTGACGTTCCTTAGCTTTATGGAATAATAAACTATTTTTACGATACGATCTAATAAAAATATAAAAGAAGACTGTAACAAAGTAAGTAGTAAACCAGAATTTGGGATAAGTTCTCTTGGTTTCATCAAACCAACATAAATTAAACTAATAAAAAAAACTTAAAAATATTTACCCGGTAATCCACCAGGTCCATGAAGACCGCTAGATCCAGGTGGTCCTCCATGATGAGCTACAGAAGGTGGCATTATGACGGGAACAGGATGTCGGTAAAGATTATAGCTATTTGCTGACGGAAGTACCTGAGTGTTTGGCAATGCAGACATGAGTGACGGCTGAATATTGTTTATGTGCGTTTTGATTCTAGGAGGAAATATATGGGGAGGCGGTGAACCTGGGGGAGGTGGGGGTGGAGGTAGATTATCCTCATCGCCGTCGTGATCTTCTTCCGTTTGATTTTGCTGCCGGATTACTTTCACCTTTAATTTATTTGAAAAAAAAAGAACAAAAAAAAAACTCAAATTAAAAAAATAATAATCTATAAACAAATTAATAAAATATTAAAAATTGTTGACTTGCACCTATTTTGTTTAACAAACTTTTTGCAAATATATTTGATACCAGCATAAAAGTATTAGTATATATATACATTTTTATATGTGTATACAAATGCTAGTAGAAGGCGAAATGTTTTTTGTGCACTGCCTGGTATTGACGTGCAGTTACTATACAATTTAAAATATAACATTTTGATATGAAAAAGAGTAGTAATATTAAAAATAAAAATGAATGAATAAATATCTTGGTAATACGTAAATCAGTTAATCGGTGTTAATCCAAAATTAGTACAAACTCTACAGTAAACTCGATAAGAGTAATGAGACCGGAAATGACTGCTTTTGAAATATTTTCGCAATTTATCTCGGACGATATCTATTTCGGGTGCTTCCTTAAACTCACAGAGAAGTTTGTTGTACGTCACTATAGAAAAATAGTGTTCAATTAGCTAACTTTCAAGTTCTTAATAGAGAGCGAAATACTCCTTGTTTTGGTGTTTGCAGATACCATTTATCCTGAAGGTCGTCATAATGTAGTAAAATTGAATACAAATACTGCTGTTTAAGATTCGACTGGTAGTCATCGGCTATTATTGCGTTAATTTTATAAGAGACTTTAGGGGCTGATAGTCTTCTATCCTATGTAATGATGCCGTAAGTGGCCAGGATAACAAACAGTCCGTAGTAGTCACTCTAAGATTACTGTTCATTAATATCATCAAAAGATCGTCTCTCCTAAGAATGGTTGGACGTACCTAATCTTCGCATTTCCCTAAAACTAGAACAGTAATATAATCTACGTGTACCTCTACTCCTCTTATGTTCTGTTTCTGCTTCTAATATGTCTCTGACTAGTCCTTCGTGCCTGAGAAAGTATCCGTGTCCTATCAACCTACCCCGCTTACTTCTTATTGACTTCCATAAAGTTCTCTGTTCTACTATTCGTTCTAATACCTCTTCATTTCTAATCATCTCTATCCACGGTATCCTCATCATTCGCCTGTAACGCCACATTTCTAACACTACCAACCTTTTCTTTTCCACCGACCCCACCGTCCATGTTTCGCACCCATACACCGCCGCGCTCCAAACATAAACTTTTAACAATCTTTTTCGAATTTCCAAATCAACCGTTTGCGAGCATAGAAGTCGCTTCTTTTTATTGAAGGCAACTGCGCAATCCTCTGTTTTATATCCCTACTACTCTTTCCGTCCTGACTTATCTGATTTCCTATATACTTAAAATCAGCCACTTCTAATTTTTTGTCTCCGACCTTTACATTCGCTCTTTTCCTACTTTTTCTTACCTTACATACCAGTATTTTTGTTTTACTTTTATTTATTTTCATACAGTACTGTTTTGTCAATACCGCTTCCATTTTATTTGAAGCTATACCTCCTTGCTAGATGCTAATACTGCTATATGATCTGCAAATCTAAGCATACTAATTTTTGCTCCTGTATATCTAAAGTAGCGGTGACAGTGTGGATCCTTGTCTTACTCCCTTCTTAATATTTACTTCTCTACGTTACTACTCCAGCTCTTTACTGCCTGTTTTTTATACAAACTAAGTAACACTCTTCTATCTCTGCAACTTATTTGTACATTTTTAAGTATATTTAACATCTTGTCCTAGTTAACATTGTCAAAAGCTTTTTCTAAATCTACGAATCCTATGTACGCACCCTTTCCTTTTTCTATCGCTTTCTCTGTTATTACCCGTAAAGCTAGAATGGCCTCCCGCGTACCTCTATTTCTTCTAAATCCTTTAATTCCTTTAATAGTTCTTCCGCCCTTTTTTCATCCTTTTTTATGTAATTGTAGTTAAAATTTTTGACGCATGTGATGTTAAGCTTATTCTAAATAAAGAAATGTATAAATACAGTATATAGTTGTTTTAAAAAGAAAAACATGATAAATATTCATACTAAATTCCACCTCAAACCAACTTATTCATATATCTTAATTACATCCTCAAGTCTTTAAGTAACGACAACGAAGTCCACACAATCTATATAGACATTAGCAACGTATTCGACATGGTCGATCATAACATATTTATTAATAAGTTCAAATTGTATAGAGTAAGAGGGAACAAATTAAAATGAATCACTTCTTATTTATCAAAACAGTTACAAGTTAACGTCGAATCACGTCAATTTCATGCAATGTCAGGCGTACCTCAAGGCTCGCACCTCTTTAATGTCTTCATAAATGATATAGGCTGGAAGTTCACATACTAAAAACGACCTAAAAATACTCAGAAGCATAACTTGTCCTAATAACCTCTCACTACTGCAACAAGCCACTGAAGAGCTCCATAACTGGACTATTACCAATAAATTAAAACTAATCATAAACAAAAGCGCTGTTATGACTTTTACTTGCTCACGAAACATATACCATATACATTATGGGAAACCAACTAGAGGTAGTAGAAACAAATAAACAAATTTGCTCCTGACTACAATATAGTCAATACGCTCTCCCCACTTGAAAGTAATAATCAATTTTAAAACCCAAGTATGTGGTTGCTTCTACTCTAGACATTGGTCGTCATTAGACCCGAATGTTAAGGTATAACGGAAGCGAATCATTGTAATTGGTAAGTCATGTAGACTGCTTTATCAACATACATGAACCAAGCAACAGCCCTATTCTATTTAAAATTCATATCTTTTTCTACCACACTCCACTCCTTACCATACTAAGTTATTTCGGTGTGATTAGCGAATATGGTCATTGCTTACGAATTAGAAATGATTAACGTCAAACACTTGATTAGCACGGTACAAACGCCATCAATTCTTCCGCTAGAGGATTGTGCATGTTGTTAATAATGGTGAGTCTCTATTATATCGGTTTAATTCCAAAACAAACATAATCATATATGCGCCGAGACATCAGTCAAAGATGCTAGCAAGAGTCTGAACAACTTTAAGGTATTTACAATGTCTAATTTGTCCTTTTTAGTCTTTCCCACTACCTTGATACTCTCAAACTCCTGTTTTTTAGTAGTATTACTAATCTTATCCTTGACGTGCGCCCTAATATCTCTGCTGTTACACTTGTCATGTACCGCTCTACAATCGTGAGCTTCCTTGGCCTTACAAATTTTCAAATACAAACAATTTGCAAGATGTTTATAGTTTTTTTCTGATTTTGACTATCTCTACGACAGTCAAAGTATAACCCATTCTCAGTTTTACCATTTGATTATTTACTTAGTGATCCATTTTTTATTTATTTTTCTGATATTTTGTTTTTATTATAGTAGAATCAGACATTAGTTTTTTAATAGATGATTCCATGATATCAATTACCAATTTAACCAATTTTTTAAAACAAACGTTCTTTTCTTTGTTTTATTACTTTTCTAAAAATAACTTTTCATATTGTCAAAAAACGGTAATAAAATAGCTTTCTGGTAATTGTAGTCAACAATTTTTCTAAACTATAAAATAACAAAACTACAAATTCTGCAAATTATAAATAAAATTTAACTCAAAAATATGTTAAATACATAAATTCATAAATTAATCACAATTGAAAATTATTAATTTTCCATCACTCTACAACAGTGTTCTATTTGATTAAACCAGATATATCACATAATATAATGTGGTTTATTTGAACAAATTGCACTAGACACCTACTAATTTCCTTTCTCATGTACGTACATACGTCAATTATTTCAACAACATACAGTCCGACACACACACCGTTTTCACTTTGATTTAAAATGAATTTTTAAATTGCAACATCTACCGTAAATAAATTGTGCATATGTTATGTAAAATATACACTACTCAATAGCCAATAAATTTTAAGACAAAGGAAGTGTGCTCATAAGAATAAAAAATAATAGTCCTATAAACAAATTTGCTTTAAAGTAATTACTAAATCTTATTATTAAACGAAATTTGCTACAAACATTTCTTACCTTGACTTTTTTCTTAGGTAGCTTTATTTTCTTAGATGTTTTGGTTTTCTTAAGCCGTTTTTCTTTCGGTAACTTCTTGGCGGGAGGTGGAGGCGAACATAGTTCTTCGCCTCCTGAAGGAGAGGTACCTTCGCCAGGCAAAATACCATCAGCAAAAGAAACGCTTTTTTTCTTTTCCACTTTTTTTTCGTCATCTGCGCCACTTATATTCACCCTTTATGTAAGCAAATCAAATAACATTAGTCTTTTTTCCTTTAAGTAAAACTATTAATTTACCTCGAAGATACTAAAATTCCTTTTCCTGGGGATTTTACATTATTAGTGACTACAACCGTAGGAGGCCATTGTTGAACCAACTCGTTTTCGTCCGTTTTCTCTTCAGTGTTTACTCTTTCATCAGTTTCTTCTAGTAATGCTTGCTACAAAAATTAAACCAATTACAACAACTTGTACTTATCTAGTTTGGTTAGTTCCGTTTTTATAGATAGCATAGCCTGAATGGCCACTTACCAGCAGCAAGAAAAAGAAAGAAGTGAGTTTAAGAAAAATCATAGAATAAATATTTATCTAAAATTAATAATTCTTCAGTATGACCACTTAATATTTTTAAAGAGACATTCACAAACATAATATTGTCAAAAACATACCTTTATCATATCTTCAGTCTTCTGATTCAGTTTAAGTTGCCTTTTCTTCTCTCTTTCAAGTCGTCTTGCTTTCTTTTCTTGTCGCTTTTTCTCTCTTTCAAGTTTTCTTTTTTCTTTCTCCGTCTGTCGTTCAACTTTCTTCAGATTAACTTCTTGTATTGGTATCGATGCCGATACCGGAGGCGGTGGAGAAGATCCTTTTTCCACTACAACTTCCGGTGCCGCAACAGGTGCAGGAGTAGAAACCGCAGTAGGAACTATTTGAAGCATATTACCCACTTGTAGAATTTTTTGGGTTCCAGTAAGCTCCTAAAAATATATTCACAAATATAATTATTAAAAAAAAATAAAAACAAACAAAATACCTGTTTAGGTTGCGGTACTGGTAACGAAGGCTGAAGTTTGGATAAGTCATCCGTTGGTACAACTTGCAATACATTACCGACCTGTACTACTTTACTAACCGGTGCTGATATCTGTGTGTTTTGGTAACTTGCATTATAAACATGCTGATCGTGTTGATAGTGGAGGTGGTAATTTTCAGAATATTGGTCATAAAAATCCATATTATAACTATAAATTTGTTCATAATTGATATTTACTTCTCTTAATTTAGTCGGGTCTTCTCTTTCGGCACCAAGTTCCTTTACAATTCTTTCATCCAATGAAGGCCTTCTAGGTGAAATTGGAGAATCGCAATGCATCGGAGCGCAAGTATTTTGAAATTGCTTTGAGTAATATACAGGAGATTCAATAATATTACCAGCATTCTGTAACATCAGCTGTTCATCACTAATCGTTGAATCAGCAACACTTTTCCTAGATCCGTCTATGGGTGAGGCAACAGACGGGGATTGATGAATTCTAATAGAGGGTTGATTGATACCAGCAATACGTTGAAGAGCTTCTTGGATTGATTCATTTTTATTCTTCAGTGGAGAAGGACTATTTGCTCTTCGTCTTGGTGACAAATCTCTTCTTCTTGGAGAATGCACTCTTCTTTTTGGAGAACTTTCTCTTCGCTTAGGTGAAAGCTCTCTTCGTCTTCTAGGGGAAGGACTTCTTCTTCTAGGAGAATAATCCCTTCTAGGAGATTTTCGACGAGGCGAAATACTGCCCCTTCTTCTACTTTCGCGCTTACGACGAGGTGATCTTCTTTTCGGTGATGAACCTCTTTTTCGGGGAGATTCTCGTCGTCTTTCTTTATATGGTGAATTACTTCTCCGCCTCTTACTTCTATCACGTGAAGAATCTCGACGTTTGTTGTAAACCTTCGAAGATTTCTTATCATTTTTGGACGGACTTCTATTCATTGATTTTTCCAATTTTGGCGAAGAAACTACTTTTTCAGGTTCCTCTCTAAGGAAGTCGGTCGTTTCTTTGTTGATCTCTTTAGGTTTGATATAACCCGAAGCATCGTTTGAAACAACTTTCAATTCTTTATTGGAAGTCGTTATTCTACGATCACCCGAAGAAATTATATCATCATCAGGCTTTTCAGGCAACTCCCCTGTTACTTTATTTAGAGAAGAGTCAGACATTTCGACTGCTTCTTCGTCGTCCTCATCTCCAAAAAGAACTGAACGATCTAATAATAATTTCTTATTAGGAATACTCATTCCGATAAATCGAGTTTGTCTTTTAACACTATGTGAATCAGTGTTCAGGGAATCACCGCCTACTTTATCATCTTCTGTTAACGTTGTTGAACTAACTTTCGAACTTTTGATATCTATTGTGCCTACAGATGCCGCCAGTGGACTTTGGTTAGCTTGCTTTCTAGTTTCAGCAGATAATAACTTAATGGGAATTAAATTAACCTTTTTAGAAGAAGACGCCTGTACTGGCTTAGATGTTTCTGCTTCGATTTTGATTTTTGGCGACATTGAAGAAAAATCCGAGGTAGATGCAACAGTTGAGGAAACAATTTGCGCAGGTGCCACAACAGGTGAAGGTACAGGAATGGGTAATGAAGGAAGGGGTATTTCAGCAACAGCCGCTTTAGCAGCAAATGGAATGGGCAGTACACTTCCTGGCAAAGGAATATCCAACAATTTTATGTCTGTAAAATTAGTTTTTAATATATTTGACTGTTCGCTTATTGAAACAGGAGAGACAGGTTTTGGAATATTAGTTTTTTCCGATTTTATTGGTGCCAGATTAAAATCATCTACATCTCTCTGGGTTAAAACAGAAATTGACTTCATGACTACATCATCATCTGGTGGTTCCATCTTGATTATTACATTACTAAATTCTCTTTCTTCTGTCATTCCGTTTACTTCACTGTTGATGTCTTTTGATTTTTTGTGTTTTTCCAAACGTTTTGTTTTAGTTTTTGTTGATTCTGAATCTGATGTAGACGATTCAGAATCAGTATAACCGGAAGAACTAGAATCACTACTGGTACTGTCACTGCTGCTACTAGAACTGCTACTGCTACTTGACGTACTATACCTTTTCTTTCTTTTAGCCTCTGTCCTTTTTTCCGAACTTTTACGACGTTCTGATTTTTCTTTTTGAACATAATCGATGTCATTACCCGAAACTTTTTCAGATTTAGAAACTGCCTGCATAAACTTTTCATATTCATTCTCTAGAACTTCCGGTTTTGATTTTGAAAAACTGTCTAGAAACGCCTCATTAGATGAACAAGAAACACGCAAAGGTTCTGAACATACATCTACATCTCTTTGTTTTTCTGATGATCTACACACACTTCGCTTTTCAGTTTGCTCGCCCACTTTTCCTTCACTTGTATTTTCTTTAAAACTCTCCAGGCAATCTCGTTTGTTGGAAAAGTTTCTTTTTGACTCTACACCTAAATGTTTTGTTTTTCCTTTGGAATACGTTAAGCCACTGAATGTATGTTTTCGTTCTCGATAATTTCGATTTATTCCAAGATCATCATCAGATAATAAACCATCATCATTAGCCCCAATATTTTCAGTTATTCTTCTTCTTCTATTTTCAATATGCCTTCTTTCATATTCAAGCTTTTCTCTTTCTATCTCAAATTCTTCTGCTTTTCTTCTTTCCATTTCCATCTCTTCTAGTTGCCTTCTTTCCATTGCTACCTTTCTCCTTTCTTCAATTAACCTTAATCTCTCCTCTTCTAAAGTTCGTTCTTCCATCTCCAGGTCAATCTTTTTATAATCATCTCTTTCCCAACTATCTTCAGAAAAAATTTGGTAACTACTCTCTTTGTAACTTATTCTTCTATTACTTCTAAAGAAATCATCATTCTTCCATGTCACCTCTAAACTCTCTCGTCTTTTATGTCTGATATTAAGCGGCATTTCTAAAGGCCCTCCAAATGATGATAAAACATCATAAGATGAATGCTCGTTTTTGTGGTATGATGGAGAAATGTTGTAGTCAATGCTAGGTGAAATTTGACTTAAACATTTTTTTCTAAAGTTTTCATCAGTTGATGATACTCTGTTTTGCTCTGACATTTTCTCTAATGAAACAGATCTTCTAAAATTTTCTATAGAAACAGATCGTCTATAACCTACTTCAGATAATCGTCTTTCATCGGAATTTGATCTTCTAAAAGTATTCCTTTCCACAGATGTACAATTTTCGCGTGTTGTAGATTTATAATTGTCTTCTTCAACCGATCGAATACCTCTGACAGGTGAAAGCTTACCTTCTTTTTTCTTTTTGGGAGAGTAATCTAAATATCTTTTCGTGGATCTTCTAACTGGAGACTTCTCAAATGATCCGTATTTATCAGAAATATCAAAAATATTTCCTGATGGTTCATCTTCGAGTCTAAAATCATCACGGGAAGGACTTCGGTAATTTCTTTGCAAATATCGATGAGGTCTGCGTTTTGGTGATTTGTCTAAATTTTTATTTCTCCTTGGAGATTTCTCGCATGCAGGAGAAGTTTTTCTCGATCGCGGATTGTCTTGGAAAGAATCCTCAAATGATTTAATATTATCTTTTAAATTTAAAGAATAATTTATAGAAGGGAAAAAAGGCATTTCTGCGGATTTATTCTCATATACTTTTTGTCTTCTCAACTCTCTGTAATCTAATCGAAATGGAGGTGTTACTGATTTGCGACATTTTTGTCGTTTAGGAGATCTGCTTCGATGAGGCGATATCAGAAATTCGTCTGCTATTATCTTATTATTAGAGTAGCTTGAAGTTGACGGTGATTTTACTAAAAATATCGACTCTTCTCTTGTGGGAGTATCCCTCCAAAGATTTTCTGTTGGCTTATTTTCCACAACCATTGATTGTTCGTCTTTAACAGGCGTTATCAGTTCATTATCACTTTCCCAATTTGAATGATAATCGTTTGTATCTGGTGTACCAAATTCTGTTTCTGCGATGCTTTTAACTTTAGGCTTCTTCTGATTTTCTCTTGGTGTTTTATCTTTAGACTTTCTTTGTGAGTTCTCATGTGAACGCGATCTAAATTTGGTGTCATTTTTATTTTCGTTTCTATAATCAGTATTTCTATCGTCATCTTTCAAAACTTTTTTTCTTTCAGGTGATTTACTTTTTCTTGAGGAGCTGGTACTTTTTCTTACATTTCTGTTTTCTTTGGATCTATATGCAGGAGAAATATCTCTTCGTTTGCTGGTACTTCCTTTCTCACCATGAAAACTCTTATCATTACTTTTACTTCTTTCTTCAAAAAGGTTAGTTCGTACCTTTTCATTGTGCTTAGAATAATTTTTTCGATCTTCTCTTTTTGTAAGCCTAGGGCTAAAACATTTCTGTTCTTCCATATTTCTTACTTTCAAATTCTCTTTTTCTATTTCTTCGCTACTATTTCGTTTATTGTCATTTTGATTTATACTTCTTTCTTCAACATCTATGTGTCTAGTAGTTTTATATTCTTTATCATAAGATTTACTTTTAGAATGACACTGTTCCCCGTCTTTGTCTATTTCTTTTCCTCTTTCGTTGTTTTCAGAATCGCTTTTGTCAGTCTCCTTTTTCTTTTTCTTCTTTTTTTCTTTCCTAAAATTTTTCTTAATTTTTTTTACTTTATGGGAATCTTTTCTGTTATTTGAGTTGCCACCTCTATTTGAAGTTTTCTTTTCTTTTTCATGTTTACTGCCTCGATCATCCGACTCTGTTTCGGAATTACTACCTTCTTCACTATCAGATTCCTCTTGGTTTTTCTTTTGCTTTCTAATATTCTTCTTGTTTTCGTTAGTCTTGTCCGTTTTACTTATATTCTCCTTTTTTTCTTTTTCATTCTCTATGCTTTGGCCTCTTAGATCATCTTTTACATTTACATCGGTATATTTTGGCGCACTTTCCAAATTAGTCTTATTTTCTTTATTTAACTGTTCAAAATTATTTTCAATTGACACATCCTCTTCTTCCTCCTCGCCAGAATAACTTTTAAGAAATGAAAGACCTAGTGAGGGTTCTAATACTTCACACTCAGCTGCATACACTGGAGTTAAGCCAATTTTGGGATACCACTTGCGCACTTTAGTTTGTGTTACCTCCACATGTCTAAAAAATTTATTTGTTAATAAAAAATTAGGATTAAAAGTTTATGAAACTTTATACCTAAGAGTGGCTGTGCTGGATATAATATTATTCAGTATGTTGATATGAGATTTTGGAACATAATTAAAAACTTCAGCCCTTGAAAGGTACTTTCCATTTGAAACACATGGATTCACATTAAAAGATATACTTGGATGACACTTTGTAAATCTATATTTTTAAAAAGCATATTTTTTTCAATAATACAGTCAGTATAAGAATACTTCACCTTATACATTCTGGAGGAACAATTTTATCTAAGCCTGCTGTAGATTTAACAGTTATTGAATTTAAAGGAAATGCATAACTTTCGAAAAGTAACTGTTTCCTGAAACTAACAATAAGCATGTTACTCAAATAATACTTCTATTTAAAATGTATGAACTAACTCAGTTATAATATGATCCTTCTCTTTACTCCTAAATGCACGTATGGAATATACATCAAAGTTATTATCTATGAATTCCTTCCAATTATTAGGAAGATTTTTGACTTTCTTTTCATTCGTGTCTAGAATTAGTAATAAAAATAATACTAATTATTAGTTTCATTAATAAAACTATATACCTCTTTGTGTAGACTGTAATTTATAATCTTTAGTTTTTTCTTTTTCTCTTTCTTCTTTCCTATTCTTATGATTACGTTTCTTGAAATCAGATAGTAACTTGTCTTCAAGAGCTTCTCTATATGCTGTTTCTATCTTTTTTATCTCTTCAATTTCCTCTATTACTGTTTTGGCCTTTTTTTCAGGATTAGTCACTAGAATAAAATTTTACTGATACCAGAAATAGGTGAATACTGAATTTCATAATGAAGATTTTTGTTTTAGTTTGAAAGTATCAATAAGTTATAAAAAATTGTAGTTTTCTGAACACGTTAATTATTAAATTATATAAAAAGGAATACACTATTATACAAGTAATTGAAAATATAAGTATCTGTTTCTTTCTCCTCAAAAAAATAAAAGCATACAGAATGGTTCATATATTAAAAGTTGCATAATATGCTTTATTGTTTGAAACTAATTTTATTTGGTATTGTATTACTAATATGGAGATAAAAAATGACAATGCTGCTTGTTTTCCCACATTTGAATTATCCAGAGTACAAAGTTATTAAAAAAACTTTTCTTTTACATATATGGTCATCAAAAAGCATATTATGCTCATTCTAATCATTATTCTATATAAATTCAAATACATATTTTTTACATTATTTCTGTTTTATATAAAATAGGTTATTTAAATTAAAAGGTAATATACCTTTTCTTGAAGGTCTAGAGATCGTAATTGTCTTTTCATCAATTTTTTCACCATCTTCATTATAAACATCTTCGGTAAACTGAGTAAGGATTTTGCTTTTATTGATGTTTTTTTTAATAGGCAACTTTAAAGAATTGTTTTTGAACATGGAAAATGCTTGAAGCCTTTTTTTTGCTTGTTCTTTCCCAAGAACATTAAATTTTGGAAAATTCAAGTCCAAAAGATTGTCCGTATTTGGTGTACTAATTGCACTATTTGATTCAGTAGGTTTTATAGCAGTTACATTATTAAATGTACTTTGCAAACGATTACTGAGACTTTGTTGGTTAATATTAATTGTAAGTTTGGTTCTCAATAAAGGAGAGTCATTTAAGCGACTAGAAGATTTTAATGCTTTCACGGGAGATGCTAGAAGATCTGTAGTAGATACTCCCTCAGTACTTGATGTTAAAATTTCTCCGTCCTCTTTCTCTTGCAATTCCACTGTTGAACACCCAGCCTCCATCTTATAATAAAAGTTCACCTATCAATCCAGGAATAAAAATTTGCACCAGTCTACATCTCTACTTTTATTATGATAGGATATTACTTGTTGGCAGTAAACAAGAACACATTATATTCATAATAAGTCGCTAATTTGTTGCTTGTCTAAACCTCTGAACAAATAATACAACACATAACAACATAACCTGTAAACTTTGATGTTTGTCATTTTCTGCAGGCTGTATTGCCATGCTTACTATTTTAATACTAAATTTGCTGTTTTTTCCTTTAACCTACTCGTCTACTGTTTTCCTGTTAAAGTATCTCTTTAAATTATCATTTAGAACAGCATACAATAAAAAAGCGCCGGCGTTCTCAATTTCACTATCTACTCACACTGAAAATGTTCGTTCTGTTTTTTAGACCGTTGGGTAATTAGGGAATCCCCTTAAGTTTATTTCGTTGTTTTGAGCGTAACGTAACCTTTCCTTGCCACGTTTCACGTTCAGTGCATGAAAATTCACTTTTCAGTTTAGTACGTTTTAACCTAGATTTGATTAATGTAATAGTCATGTTAATATTCCAGTTCTTAGTATTTTTTCGAGATTCGACACACATCTTACGTCGCTTGTTTCGTCATAACATAATTTCGCGATCATTTCAGATAAAACCACAATTAATTATAAACAGAACTTTCTTATAGGAACTCATTATGAGAATTCTCTACAAGCAGAATGGTTATATTCTATTTAAAATTACAAAGTTAGCATCAACTTCCACAATAACCGGAAGTGGCCGACAGATATAATTACGCCTACGGCTTGCATGAGCTAACAGTGTAGCATTTATTTTCTCACTCATTTGTGCAAGTGCATGACAATTGCTTTTATAGACTGTGAAACTCAAAGCGAAGATGAAATTATTGATGGAATAACTGAAGTTCTAAATGATTCAATGATTTAAATAAATATTGTTCTTAGTTTTTAACATGCGTCTAGCATCTGAATGATTGTATTTATTATGTATTTCATACTCTCATACGCAGATTGAAATTAAAATTTATAGTTGGATATCTTGTCTACTATTGATTTCCTATTATCGTTCTCATTTTCCAATCATTAAGATTATACCCTAAATCGAATAATTTTCCGAAAATTTACAGTTAAAGACCCACAATTCGAAAAGTTTCACTTGCATCGTGGTTTCATAAAACCACACAATTGTTTTTTTTTTTATACTTTTTGATGTCTTAATTGTTTGTTGGGCTGATTTAAATATGTAAGTTCTTTCTCGGTCTCTTGTAATTTTTGAAATGCCTTATTATTTGTATTTATTAGTTTATTATTACGTTCATCTTCATCATCTACATCACCATCATCAATATCATTACAAGGTCGTTAGTCCTAAAACAGGTTAAACACGTATCTTCACTCTTTCCTATCCTAAGCTAACCTTAGTATTTCCTTAAAACTAGAAAATCCCACATCCTTAATTTTTTGTGAATAACATAATCTAGTAGGTCTACCTCTCCTCCTCTTAGCAGCTGTTGCTGCTTCTAATATGTCTCTATCTAGCGTTTCCAACCTGTTTCTTATTAGGATTCACATTATCAAAGTATTTATAGTTGTCATAGGTATAGTTGAATAATTAGTCGAATTATAGGTTTAAATAGTTGTAGGTAGGTATACTTTATATTGCGACCTTATGATGATGATTATACCTTATGTTGCATATATCAGTAGCTACCTATATAGGTATTTTATGACTATTTTACGATATGAGAAATACGATTTTGTTAAGTTCCGATAAGCTCCTGTTATAAAAATGCGGAATCAGATGCAGAAGTAGATGTGAAAATATATGCGGAACTTCGGTAATTGCGAATGCTTTATTTGCATTGGGAAGGTTGACGTAGCTTTACTGGTCGCAGCTTATCTTATTGACGAAATTACTGCAAACTCTTTTTTTAGTCAATATTTTATTTTCATTATTTTTGATTGTATTGTAGTTTTATTGAAGAAAAAAAAATATATTAATGTTTTATTTTATATTTCTACAAATATATGACAATCGTACATCATAAAATTTGAGAATGCTCAAGTGAGGAGCAATTTTTCAGACACTTGTTAAACAATTTCTTAATTATTGATTTTTCAAATCTAGAAAACTAGTTAAAGATTACCTAGAATTATAATATTTAGGTATGCAGGTATATAAAGTCGATAGTAAACGTAACATCAACACTGTCAATATATTTACAAAATGTTAAAAAATATATTTATTTATGGCACATACTGCAAAAATGTCAAAAAAATAAGAAAAGTAGACTTTTACAAAATACTCTTATGTTGTTATCTTATACCAGGTGTGAAGACAATCATTCTACGTGGACTGTATTCAAACATCGCGATCTAAAAAAAATGCAGGAGGATCTTGTCATAGTATGTAAATACTTATTCAACAATTTCTCTTAAATTTACACTATAATAGCGATCTTCGTTTACAAAAATATTACATATTTCATCTACGTCTCTCCTGCATTTCATATATCGTAAAAATAATTATAATTTGCCTATACAATTAATATTTTTTATTTTACAAACGTCTCTAAACGTTATTTACGTTAATTTCTCTATAATAAATTTAAAACACTTTATCCAACCACAAAATCCAAGTTAGTTTACAAATTGATATGTGTAAAACACCATACTTAAAATTAACAAATAATGAATTTATTATCATTCGAAACCAATGATAATAAGAGGATGGGAAGGGAAATACGCATATACATACATATTTTTGTAACATTTGGCACACTGGTTAACAGTCTGTAGTTTGCTTCGAGTTATGACAGGCAGAAAAATACAGGAACATCACAAAAATAAAAAAGAAAATATAAATAGAAGAGGGCAGAGCGTTTGATGGCAAATAACTTATATTTCATACTATCTGCAAAATACAGTTCTACGAAAAATAGTTAACAATGTTCTATTATAAANCTCATAGATTAAATAGTAGTACTCAAAGAACATATCACCATAGATAATTACCATCAAATAACAACATACATCCTCAAAGGAAATCAGCCTTCATTCAACTAACGAAACACCTAGGCAATTTTTGAATAACAAAATAATATACCAGTTAGTAACTTAGAAAAGCAAATTGCTACGTACTATATCTAGCAATATTTGCACGGAAATTTTATTTCATTAATTATAACTTCATAACATACCAATTTCATTTTTTTTTTTATTTTATATTACATCTATCAGAGCTAAGAATATATTAAGTAGGTAGGTATTCTTCGCTTTTTGGTATAACTATAAACGTATCATTTAAACAAAGTAGAAAGTAATATAGATAATCCTGACAAAAAATACTATTCTGGATATTCAGATAAAAAAGTATTTAAACTTAAATTTTTAAAATTAAGTAAAATGTTTTTTGTTTCAAAGCTCTTACATTTTCTGTCTGCTACAAATCGTGAAAATTAATTTTGAACCGGTTATCGCAATAAACTAAAATAAAACAGTTTTGATGACAATAAAATACGATTAAATTGAATTTGTAAGACTGTTCAGGATACCGCTAGATACCATAGAAATACCGGAAATAAGAATTTTGCTGCCGAAGTTACAAGGGAGGCGCATAGCTGTTACCAAAATACCACTTTCGAATATCAACAATTTCTTTATAAAGAAACGGGGTGGAGATATAGAAAGGTTAGAAACCACTGCCATATGTACTACTTATGCACTATACACATACTAGAAGATTTAAAAATTAGTTCCAAAATTTTTTTTTAGAATTAGCTCACCCTTTAATTAATGACATCGGAAGTACTCAGTACATACGTATGTTTATAAATTTAAGGTCCATTTTTAATTTTTTAATTTTTTTCTGTAGTTTGAAAATAATTACCAAATTATAAATAGTTATAAATTTGAAAGAAATGTTCAATTTCTCCATTGTACACATTCATCCATCTAAAAATGTATGTGCAAAGGTAGGCATTTATATATTAGTAATGCAGCAATTTCATCGTCAAGTTCCATTAACTGCCATCCCCACCCTCAGTCTTCAGAATAACTACCATCCCTTTCTCAACTTCGACAGGTATTATTATTATTACCATCATGTGACTGTAGCGTTGTGATTATTGAGTAAATAAAACAGAATTGTTTTTAGAGATCAAGATTGAAGAAAAGAGTATTAGTTCATTATTTAATACAGCATTGTATATTTTTTTTACTCTGTCTTGATCTCTGACAATAATTCTACTATATGAGCAACGGTGGACGATAATAATTCATAAGTGAATAAATCTGATTCACATTTTGCAACTTCATTCCTTTTTTTAACGTTAACGTTATTTTTATTGATATAGTTTACAGTAAATATCTTACCGAGAAAATATTTTTGTTTTAGATGGTTGATGGAATAAAAACAACATTACTGCTGCAATGTACTAGGCAGAAATAATAAATAAGTTAATGTCATTAAAAAAGACACAACAGTGTATGAAAGGTCGTACAGGAAAAGAACATATTTGGCATTTTGAAATCAGTCTTATTTACTATGTTCAGTTTGTTCAGGTATCTGTTATCTAAAAAATGAGAGTTGCATTTTTTTAAACGGTTCATGATTAAGTGACGATTAGTAATATTAATAAACCTTAAATGTATATACTATCTATCCGAAATAAAAATAAAGTTACTTTGTACACTTTAAATGAAGGAAATTAAAGACCATTTATATCTTAGTAAAATTTACATCAGGTTTCATGTACTAAAACTACATTGCAGTTCATTATGAAATGTTCAGTTTTACAAGAAAAAGAAAATATATGCTGGAACATGAAAAATTTCCACGAAATTCACAAGAACACGCTGATAAAGAACACACACTCCATAAATTCACATACTACACTAACTTCAGTAAAATGTTCAAATAACACCTATAATATCTTAAAAAAACACATAATACTCTAGCAACTTCGTAAATATATAAGAACAATTTCAATGAGCTGCCTTTGTTAACATAAATTGCTTCTTTGTTTTATAAAAAGCCTTTTTTTCGGAAATTAAAATAAATTATTAATAACAAGTGTGCCTAATTCGGTTAAACAAAGTGTTATTGTCACTTGCTCTACTTTTGCTCCTTTCTAACAAACACTTCCACTTTCTTAATTTGTTCAATGTATTTGTCCTACATATGCACACATATAAATGAATTTGCTTTTGACACTTTATAAAGTTTAAAAAGCAAATAGCAATCAAATAAAACTTCAATAAAATCGGGAAAAATATGGAGAAAGCGAAAAATTTTTTTACAACTTTTTGGCATCATATCCTACATTTTATAATAGCACGTAATAAGTTATGAGAGATTTTTTTTATAAATTAAAGAGAAATTTTTTATTTTACCAGTCCAATAAAAGAAATTATAGACCAGCGTATTTAATGTTGATAAATTAAAATTTTGACAATTTTAATAATAAAAAATAGAATTTGAAACTAATATTTTTAAAAATATATTTAGTATACGATTCAGCTCTTTATAAAACAAAATTGTTAGGAGGAACAAATTACGTTTTTTTTGTCTACATTATTTTGTATTTTGATCAGCGCCGGTGGAAGGGCTGGGCGACCCTGGAAGCCTAGTGTACAGCACAAATACATCGAAAAACAGAAATAGCCACATAAAATCCACTGAGTTGGCAATACTGGAGACTTAGAACCAAAACAGACGTTTAATAACGTAAATTTATTTTTTCCCACCCTAGATACAGCTACGAATTCATTAGCAGAGAAATTTCAGAAGCTTCGAAATTACAGCAATCTGTTTTCCTCTTTGTTCATATTTATGTCGTAACAAAGAATTTTCAATAAAATGCGAAAATTTTGAATTGTCTCCAACAGACGTAAATATTCGAGATGTTGATGAATGTGACGTTTCGTGCCCTATTAACATTGCCCATATATTAGTCGCATCAGAAGGAAGAACTTTCTTTAAATTAAAATTTGTAAAAAATTATTTTGCAATCTTCAATAACACAAGATATCGTTTGGTTGCGCTTGCGATGATGTCGATCGAATATGACATTAAAAGAGAAACTGATACGAAGAATAACAACAAATAATTTGGGTATAGTTTTTACCTAATTTAGTAATCATAGGGGCGTCAGTCAAAGTGGTCTAAATATGTTCGTTCCACCCGCACTGGTTACGATTTACTTAAAAAAAAAGAAGTACATCATAATCACACGCATCGTACCTATTATCCTTCTTTGGCGGAAAAAATATTGTATATTTGGTATAGAAATAAGTAATGCATTTAAGTTCTAAAAAACTAAAACCGTAATTATTAATACTTGAGTCATCATTTCAATTATTTCTTTTTATATAAGCAATTAAACAAAATTTTTACAAAAGACGATTTTATAGGCAAGAGCAAAACAAAGTTATGTTAACCGATTTTGATGAGTAACTTCTCACTGCTCGGATATGAGACTAATTTCATGCAATGCAGCTATTTTAGGTAGGTACGTTGTGAAACAATTAATAACAATGTAAACGAAATAATTTTAGGGGTGTAATGTGGAAATACAACATTCACTAAAAATAGTACTAAATATGTAAAATCATTTCAACCAACACCCGACTAATTTTTTTACGAAAATTTTGCTCGTTAGCGAAGTTAGATGTTGCACATCAATGGCGACTTCTATTAAAGACTCGCAATTTTTTTAATATAAAGTCTGTTATTAGTATTATATATAATTCTATAAGAAAAGCTTTATGTACTTCCAGGAAAATGAAGATTTAAGAAATACTCAAAAACAAAAACAAATAAAAATGTCACCTACGTTTCCTTAATTAATTTTTAAACGAATTACGAAACAATCCAGAAATGTTTAAACAAAAAGTACAAGAATTAAACTTGTAATCTCTTTAGAGCAATAAGTTGCAAAAATGTTTTCAAAATAAAAATAAAAATCAAATTGTCCAATAAATTAAAAGGAGCTTGAAAAATACAGTTATATAGCTGTGCAAATGCATTTGATAAAATTACAAAAACTAAGCAAAATAATGTGTTAATTTTTAATCATTATAATAAACTCTGCACTTGTTTAAATACTTAACGTCGAAATAGGCAAACATGTCCAGAAAACTAAATATCCACAATTGCGTTAAAAATAACAACAGTACTTGTACAACAACTACACAGGTACAATTAATTTTACCTCTCACACTCAATTGTTTCAGAGACTATTCTCTTTCAAAGATTTGTCACTGTCGAAATTTAATCCAACAGGTGTGAATTGATATCTAGATTGCATCATAACACGCTCCATGATACAAGAAGCAGATAGTCTCGCTTCTGCATCATGGTCCCAACACTCTTCCATCGTATCGCAAATAGTTGCCAGACCGGGATGATTTCTCCATGTTTCTGGTATGGTAGGTCTTACCTTTCTTTGCACTACAAACTCTTGCATCTCCTCTAAACTCGGATGCTGTCCCACCTCTTCTTCAAATGGAAGACGGTATTCGGGTATTGGACCATCCTGAGCTGTACAACGGGACACCAGCTCCCACAAAACCAATCCACAAGCATACATGTCTATCCGAAGGAAAGCATCTTGTGTGAAACTTATTGCTCCTTCCAAAACCTCGGGAGCCATATAACGACGAGTGCCCACTTGGCCGTGGGTGTCTCCACATGACTTTCCTTAAAATATTACACGAAACACAGGTAATTTTTAAAATTAATTAGGCACACAACAAAGAAATATACATTCTTGAGCATTGTAAACCTAAATTACAACTAACTCGCGACTATTTTTCTGTCCACTTTTTTATGTGCTAGAAACAATCATATCAAAACAAAAATTTCGGGATTTATAAGAGATGAAAACGGAACATTTTCTTTATAATGCTATCTAATACTTGAAAAAAAAAATGATTTGAATTCTTTCAACGCTATCAATAGTGGTATGAAAACTATCAACTCTTCAAAATTTTTTGACTTACGATTAGACAACTAAAAATGCTTACATTTAGAAATACAATACCACATGCAAGACTTCTTTTGTGTAAAACATAATCAGCAACGAAATAATTCGATTTCAATAAAATCGTTGTTCCGATACTTTATAAAATGACTACGGATGAATTAATTTCATATATCTTCTTTTAATAACTGCATTTAACTAAAACTTTAATATTAATATGTATATCAATTTGTCTGTTTACTAAATAATAAGAAAACTATTTCAGAACCTATATGTAATGTAATTTATGATCCATTCCAACAAAAAAATAAAATAAAATACAGTAACTAAATTATCAAAATTAATGTTTGAAAGTTTATTAGAAAAAGAAAAAAATAACGATTTACTTATTAATTTTTATGACTAACATTATTACTCAAGAAAAATTATGAGTAATATAAAAGTTACTACTTTCAGATTGATTTTCACCTATTATTATCACTTTTCATTTAAATTGCAACATTTTAATTTAAAATAACTGTTAATTTATCATTGGCTGATTTGCCCTAAGGTCCAGTAGGCCCGGGCCTAGGGCGGCCAGATATTAAGGGCGGCAAATCGTGCCAAAAAAAATCACTGATGATAACAAGATTAACAAGAAATAACTCAAATGCAAAGTATCTTAACATTTTAAAGGCTCGCGTACCGTATGATAATAATCTTCCTAAATCACTATTTTTACGTATCAAAATATAAATAATTTCGTACATCGTCCATATAAAATAGTTCGTACGTTTAGTTTATATAAAATATTCTAGCTTTATAAGCTAGCTTTTAGTTAAATAATTGTCTGAATCAATTAAAAGTGGGAATAAAGTAAATTAATGAATTATGTATATAGTCTATAATGATGGGTGCTGAGAAAGGGGCGGCACATACCCTGGGGCCTAGAGCGGCTTGAACTGCAAATCCGCCACTGCAATTCATATACATGTGCAATTATCACATCGGCTTTTGCACGATTACTTATAATACAGTGCCGACTATGTAAATAGGTAATCATAATAGTAAATAAATAAAGTAAAAAGTAACGAGAACTAATACAACTGTCAATATAACAATAAAGGTCAATTAAGGTTAATTTTATTATGTATTTCTATTAGATACTTACCTGAATAGAAAATTAAAGCAAGACCAAAATCTGCAATACATGCTGTCATATCATTTTTCAAAAGCACATTTTTGCTTTTGAAATCACGATGAGCTATTGCAGGTTTTCCCATATCTCCTGGTTTTGGATCATGTATATCCTCATGCAAGTGAATTAATCCACGAGTCATTGACTCCACAATTCGGCACAATTGTGTCCATGACAGTGTATGTGCTTTTAAGAAATCACAAAGTGATCCCAATTCATGATATTCTGTGATAAGCCAAAACTCTGACTGTAAACTATCTCCTCTTTTTTCAACTCCAATAAAATGCAGAATATTAGGATGATTCATAAAAGGTAGTTTGTAAATTTCTTGTTCTGATAACCAAGATTGTTTATCTTGTACAGGAAATATTTTTACTGCAACTTCCATAGATTTATATTGAGCTTTCCAAACAGCTCCAAATCTTCCTCTCGCTTTGATTTCAAGGAGCTGTATAGGTCTCAGATCCATATAAGGAGATGGAGATGGAACAGGATGGGTTTCCATTGTTGGCAACTCATTAAATACATGTTTGTTTCTCCGATACAGCCAGAACATAACAAATGCCCCAACTATAATTAATGTTAATGCTACTGAGAAACATATCAATATTGGCATTAATACAGGGACATTATCTGGATGTGGTTCAGGAGCTTTGATCGGAGGACTCTCTGATGCTGTAGGCTGCCAAGTGAAATTTGTATTACACATATCACCTTCACAACAACAAAACAAATAGTCCTTCTTTGGTGTAGGTGACTTGGCTACGCATTCAAATTTATCGTAGCATTCTTCGTTATTTAAGAAACACCCTTTTAATGTTATGTTTGTGTTGCCATTTGCATCCTTCGTCCAGACAACATAACAGTGACTTCGTTTATCCACACTTTGGGCTTCACATTCCATCTTCTCGTAACATCCCTGATTATGACCACTTTTACGTGAATTTAAACACATTGACTGGTTGTAAAACTCACAGTAAGTTTTGGTTCTTATGTGAGATAAACCCGTGCCTATCGCTGGGACACCCATTTTCAACACTTTACTAATTTCTACGAATTACATGTAAACACAGTATACATTCTGTCTAATTAGAGATGAATGTTCACTTTTTAATATCAACATTACATTAACTTTAATAAAACTTCTTTTTTAAAAATATTTACTAACTTTGGATACATATTTTGACATATGCAACTACGCACTGCTATACCGATACTACCATCAAATACCATACTACTAAAACCATAGATAGTACTAAAACCCTCAAACCATACTCATACAAAGTAGTACTCATAGATTAAATAGTAGTACTCAAAGAACATATCACCATAGATAATTACCATCAAATAACAACATACATCCTCAAAGGAAATCAGCCTTCATTCAACTAACGAAACACCTAGGCAATTTTTGAATAACAAAATAATATACCAGTTAGTAACTTAGAAAAGCAAATTGCTACGTACTATATCTAGCAATATTTGCACGGAAATTTTATTTCATTAATTATAACTTCATAACATACCAATTTCATTTTTTTTTTTATTTTATATTACATCTATCAGAGCTAAGAATATATTAAGTAGGTAGGTATTCTTCGCTTTTTGGTATAACTATAAACGTATCATTTAAACAAAGTAGAAAGTAATATAGATAATCCTGACAAAAAATACTATTCTGGATATAAAAATATAATTTATGTAATTTAGTCATTAATATTCTTGTTCAAATAGAATAAACAAAAACAAAACACTTTCTATTATTTATCCCACAATTTTATTAAGAGAGCATTGTTCAATTCTTTTAATAAAAGACCTAATAAAATTGTGGTACAAATAATACCAAGTCTTTATTTATCCTATTTAAGCATGTTTCACCTGGAGCCAAGTCAGAAATCCATTAAATCCAAGTTGAAATGTTGAACTACGAGGGGTGTAATTTTAAAATTAATGTATTGTTTAGATCTACAAAATTATTTTTATGTGAATATTACGCCTAATTTATGGTATTGCAAATTAAAAGAAGCCCCAAACTACTAGTACCAATTTTGATATTGTTAGTAATTTCTGTAAGAGTTGGACAGTCTGGTAATGTGCTAATGGTGTGCTAATGCTATCTTATTAGAGCAGAATTAGGAAGCATAGCAAGCTTTTGTAGAGTTGTGGTCATGGATGGTTATGGTGTTGTCTTGTTTATTACACTTATCTATGGTTTATTACACTAATATGTTCGCCATTTTGACCATATTTTGACAGTTGTGGTAACTAAAAAGGGCAGTTTTGCTTAAATTTAATGGAAATGGAACGACATGAAAAGGTATTCTTTTGTAATTATTATATTACATACTTTATAAATAATTTAACAATTCCTCTATATAACATTTTTCTTACGTTGCATTGTCTTTAAATATGGTGATCACTTTTTTTTTTATAGGACACTGTCGTTTCTGATGATGAAGAAGATTTAGAAAATCTGCGCTTAGCAGCTCTACAAACTCTAAAGAAAACAGCCACTTCTTCAGTTAATGATAAAACACAAAGCAAAAACTTTAATCAGAATTATGGAAATCCTAATTTTGGCAAACGACGTAGAGGTTTTCATGGCAATCGACCTCTCAAAAACGTAAGTTTTTAATATTGTTTTGTTGCATATTTTTGCTGTGCTTCCTTTATTAGGAAAAATTAAAATAGAATGTACGTATTTCTATTTTAAATCATTCACAAATTTGCTAAGTTACATTTAAATGTAAAATGGAGTAAAATACACTTGAAGAAGTTTCACTTATTTATTAAAATTTGTATGTAGTGTAATAGTTTTAAATAAATTTTTACAAGTGTATTTTGTTCTATTTTATTTGTTTAAAATGCTTCACCAAGAGTTTTCAGCTAATTTACATTTAAGTAAATCCTTTGTTAAAGTTATATCCTTGAGTATTTTTTTTAATATGAGTTATATAATTCTTTCAGTTCACATTAATTAATGCAGGTGAAAACAGAATATAAATACATAATAGTTTTGCACCCATTTGTAAACAAGTATTTTGGTATTTATAGTGACATTTTCTTTTTATAGGGTCAGTTTAGAATAAAAGTGCGGACTTCCAATTTAATTTCAGTTCCCATGGTGGGATTAGATGATCAGATAAACTCATCATCAAAAAGTACAGAGGTTGTTCCTAAACTTGTTTTGCCACAACATAGGTATTGCAGTAGTCAAGTTTTTGAAAAACCACACACTGAAAAATCCAGTAAATTTGATCGGTATGATAAATCTGATTCAGAATCAGATTGTGAAGAAGAAACTCCTGATACAGGTAAAATGTCTCCAGTAAAATTAGAAAGGACAACTAGTCTTGAGGCTCTTATGCAAGAGTTGGAGAACGAAATACAAGGTAATGGAAATGTTGAAAAGGTTAAATCTAAACCAAAGAAAGCTCGAAAGATTAAATCAGATGAAATGATCTCAGAAAATTTACCAGAAAATTGTGAAAATCAAGTCAAAGTAGAGAAAGTTGAAGTAGAAGTAACCAAGGAAGAAGTAATAATGGAGAATGATGAAATCATTAAAAAGTCCTCTGAAAATTTGGAAAAAACTGTGTGTAAAAATTCCATGAAAATTGTGGATAATAGAAGTCCAATAGCTGTACCCAAAGGTCGAACTTTTTCCTCTAAGAAACCAAGAAATAAAAGAAGATCTTGTTCACCCATTTACCAGCAACCCTTTGTACCTTACGTTTCCTCAACCCCCTACTCTCAAGTTCCATTTGTCAGTCCGTATGCTTATGACAATGCTCCTTATAAACCACTAGTACCTGTAGTTCCCACTCTACCTTTAATACAAAACTATCCTCCCACATACGCTCCCCCTTCGATTCCTACATTTGGTTCAGCCCCTTTATCGCCTAGAAGTGCACAATTCGTTCTACAAAACCAAAAAATTATCGAAAAACGCAAAATGTCTCCACGCCGTTCTTATTCACGTAGTTTATCTCCTGTATCTCCCTGCAGTCATCGTTCTACAAAAAGTGACAGAAGTTTATCACCTAGACCCAAAACGAGTAGAAGATCACCTGGAGACAGACATTTGTCACCCAGTAGGAGGCCTTATTCTCCTAATAAACATTTTGATTCACCAGACAGAATTAAAACTTCCAGTAGACTTGTATCACCACTTAGGAATGGAAAATCTACTTCAAGAAAAAGTTCTCCCATTAGAAAGGAAAGAGCATCACCTAGGAGAAAGCTGTCGCCTAGTAGGCAATTGTCTCCCCTGAGCAATTCTCGCTGTGCCACTAGGTTGTCACCAAGTGATTCAAGAAAACTTAACAAGTCTCCAAAAACATCTGTATATGATCGGTTAGGTGTGAAAAAGGGGATTAAGAGAAGCAGAAGTCCTAGCATAGAGAAGGAGCCATTAAAACAAACCAAAGTACAAAATGATAAACCAGTCGATCCTGTACTGGAAGCTAGGAAACGAAAATTTGAATCTAGCGAAGTTCCTAAAGAAGGAATTATTCGTCTTAAACTAAAATCAGAAGAAAATGAAAATGATGACAAAACTATTAAAGAAGACCATAATTTAAAGAATGAAAATGAGATAGATGTTAAAGATGAGCAGAATGAGGAATATTTGCAAGATGACGACATAATAATCGACACAAAAATTGATGACATCTTTCCAGAAGAAGAGTCAGATGAAGAAAATGAGGGAAGGTTTAAGTCATCAAATGGTAGTCAAACACGGAACGTGTCTATTCTTCCTTTTACTAAACTTATAAATAGCTCGTTTTCTTCATCCACTAAAAGAAGTCATTCAGATAACACAAAAAACACAAGAAAAGAAAATACATCTTCAAAAGATAGACGCATTAAACAATCAGGAAATCATGACAGAGTAAATATTGAGTCAGAAAGAAGTCGGTCTCCCCTTCATGTGCAAAATGATAAAAACAACACACTGAATCATCGTTTAGATGACGTTCCGAAACAAAAATTAGTCGAAGATATCCCAAAAACGGTAACTTCTAGTGCTTCAAAATGCGTCCTCAGAGGTCGTATAATGTTGAAAGGAAACTTTAACAGCAAAACAGAAAAGAGGGCACCAGTTAGTGCAGTTTTGGAAAATAAGAAGATTGAAATAAAAATAAGGAATCCATCGAAATATGAGTATGAAGGAGATGAACCTAGCTATGATGTACTGAATAAGGACCAATTGGAAGAAAGAGAACGAAAAGAAATGAAAAGCGGCAGAAAAGTAATGGAAGTAACTAGAGAAAAAGAAATTGATGTTTATGACGACACTGAACCTGAAATTATTGTCGACTATGAACAAAATGAAGACGATGAGAAAAACGATTTAAATAAAAGTAATGGTAAGTCTAATCAAAAACTGTTTCTTAGACATCACGTTTGTTTTTATGTTAAAACAGCATTTTTAAACATTTAAATTACGTATTAATTTTCAACCTTTCAGCTGGAGATCTTCGAGCACAGCTAAGTAGAAAGAGAGCAGAAAGGCAGAAACTTCCCTTGGAAAGTGTTCAGTCTAGACTTCTTCAAAATGCATTAGAAGGTGCTGTTTACAAAAAAGACAAAAAGTCTAAGTCTAAAAAGAAGAGTAAAGAATCAGCACCAAAAGGTGAGTTATCGTTTTTCTTTTTTTTATAGTTTCAACGTTTTCTTTTAATATAATTGCTAATATATAATTTACATTTAAGTAAATCCTTTGTTAAAGTTATATCCTTGAGTATTTTTTTTAATATGAGTTATATAATTCTTTCAGTTCACATTAATTAATGCAGGTGAAAACAGAATATAAATACATAATAGTTTTGCACCCATTTGTAAACAAGTATTTTGGTATTTATAGTGACATTTTCTTTTTATAGGGTCAGTTTAGAATAAAAGTGCGGACTTCCAATTTAATTTCAGTTCCCATGGTGGGATTAGATGATCAGATAAACTCATCATCAAAAAGTACAGAGGTTGTTCCTAAACTTGTTTTGCCACAACATAGGTATTGCAGTAGTCAAGTTTTTGAAAAACCACACACTGAAAAATCCAGTAAATTTGATCGGTATGATAAATCTGATTCAGAATCAGATTGTGAAGAAGAAACTCCTGATACAGGTAAAATGTCTCCAGTAAAATTAGAAAGGACAACTAGTCTTGAGGCTCTTATGCAAGAGTTGGAGAACGAAATACAAGGTAATGGAAATGTTGAAAAGGTTAAATCTAAACCAAAGAAAGCTCGAAAGATTAAATCAGATGAAATGATCTCAGAAAATTTACCAGAAAATTGTGAAAATCAAGTCAAAGTAGAGAAAGTTGAAGTAGAAGTAACCAAGGAAGAAGTAATAATGGAGAATGATGAAATCATTAAAAAGTCCTCTGAAAATTTGGAAAAAACTGTGTGTAAAAATTCCATGAAAATTGTGGATAATAGAAGTCCAATAGCTGTACCCAAAGGTCGAACTTTTTCCTCTAAGAAACCAAGAAATAAAAGAAGATCTTGTTCACCCATTTACCAGCAACCCTTTGTACCTTACGTTTCCTCAACCCCCTACTCTCAAGTTCCATTTGTCAGTCCGTATGCTTATGACAATGCTCCTTATAAACCACTAGTACCTGTAGTTCCCACTCTACCTTTAATACAAAACTATCCTCCCACATACGCTCCCCCTTCGATTCCTACATTTGGTTCAGCCCCTTTATCGCCTAGAAGTGCACAATTCGTTCTACAAAACCAAAAAATTATCGAAAAACGCAAAATGTCTCCACGCCGTTCTTATTCACGTAGTTTATCTCCTGTATCTCCCTGCAGTCATCGTTCTACAAAAAGTGACAGAAGTTTATCACCTAGACCCAAAACGAGTAGAAGATCACCTGGAGACAGACATTTGTCACCCAGTAGGAGGCCTTATTCTCCTAATAAACATTTTGATTCACCAGACAGAATTAAAACTTCCAGTAGACTTGTATCACCACTTAGGAATGGAAAATCTACTTCAAGAAAAAGTTCTCCCATTAGAAAGGAAAGAGCATCACCTAGGAGAAAGCTGTCGCCTAGTAGGCAATTGTCTCCCCTGAGCAATTCTCGCTGTGCCACTAGGTTGTCACCAAGTGATTCAAGAAAACTTAACAAGTCTCCAAAAACATCTGTATATGATCGGTTAGGTGTGAAAAAGGGGATTAAGAGAAGCAGAAGTCCTAGCATAGAGAAGGAGCCATTAAAACAAACCAAAGTACAAAATGATAAACCAGTCGATCCTGTACTGGAAGCTAGGAAACGAAAATTTGAATCTAGCGAAGTTCCTAAAGAAGGAATTATTCGTCTTAAACTAAAATCAGAAGAAAATGAAAATGATGACAAAACTATTAAAGAAGACCATAATTTAAAGAATGAAAATGAGATAGATGTTAAAGATGAGCAGAATGAGGAATATTTGCAAGATGACGACATAATAATCGACACAAAAATTGATGACATCTTTCCAGAAGAAGAGTCAGATGAAGAAAATGAGGGAAGGTTTAAGTCATCAAATGGTAGTCAAACACGGAACGTGTCTATTCTTCCTTTTACTAAACTTATAAATAGCTCGTTTTCTTCATCCACTAAAAGAAGTCATTCAGATAACACAAAAAACACAAGAAAAGAAAATACATCTTCAAAAGATAGACGCATTAAACAATCAGGAAATCATGACAGAGTAAATATTGAGTCAGAAAGAAGTCGGTCTCCCCTTCATGTGCAAAATGATAAAAACAACACACTGAATCATCGTTTAGATGACGTTCCGAAACAAAAATTAGTCGAAGATATCCCAAAAACGGTAACTTCTAGTGCTTCAAAATGCGTCCTCAGAGGTCGTATAATGTTGAAAGGAAACTTTAACAGCAAAACAGAAAAGAGGGCACCAGTTAGTGCAGTTTTGGAAAATAAGAAGATTGAAATAAAAATAAGGAATCCATCGAAATATGAGTATGAAGGAGATGAACCTAGCTATGATGTACTGAATAAGGACCAATTGGAAGAAAGAGAACGAAAAGAAATGAAAAGCGGCAGAAAAGTAATGGAAGTAACTAGAGAAAAAGAAATTGATGTTTATGACGACACTGAACCTGAAATTATTGTCGACTATGAACAAAATGAAGACGATGAGAAAAACGATTTAAATAAAAGTAATGGTAAGTCTAATCAAAAACTGTTTCTTAGACATCACGTTTGTTTTTATGTTAAAACAGCATTTTTAAACATTTAAATTACGTATTAATTTTCAACCTTTCAGCTGGAGATCTTCGAGCACAGCTAAGTAGAAAGAGAGCAGAAAGGCAGAAACTTCCCTTGGAAAGTGTTCAGTCTAGACTTCTTCAAAATGCATTAGAAGGTGCTGTTTACAAAAAAGACAAAAAGTCTAAGTCTAAAAAGAAGAGTAAAGAATCAGCACCAAAAGGTGAGTTATCGTTTTTCTTTTTTTTATAGTTTCAACGTTTTCTTTTAATATAATTGCTAATATATATTACTTATTTAGTGGAATGTACAGAGAAAAACATGTTTAAGTTTGGAAAAAACATCAAAATTAGTTCTACTTGTTTAAAATCTCCTTGTACGACCTCCTTAAATCTTGGTAACAGAAAAGTCAGTGTTGTTCACAGCGATTTCGAAATTGTACGTCCCATAACAGGTATCTCTTCTTTTAGATTGATTTACTCTATCTTTCCCTATTTTTTTTTTAAATTGAGAACCGATTACGCATTTTTTAGTTTAAAAATACTTAATTTCTTTAATAAATAAAAATAATCCCCTGGGACAATCTGAAGTGTATTTATATTTTGAAGCTAATTAGTCTTCTCTAATGACGTGAAAATCATATCACTTCACTTATTACATCTATTGGTTTCTACTTATATAGTGAAATCCTTGTTTCTTAAAAAAAAATAAAATTAATATGCCCAAGTAGAAATGACAATAACCGATAAAAACAATTGGTTTCTTTTGCCCTTTTAGGATCACTACATTGTTACTTTGTTATTAATAAAAATATTTACTTTCTTGTCTGTAGGATTTTTTTGAAAAATGCTTTTATGAACCCAGTGCACTATTTTAGCTTGCCTTCTGTGTTCAAACTACTGCAATTCTAAGAATCATCTTTGTAATTTTTATTGGTTTATTGGTAAACTTAAAAAGGATCATTCCAGATCAATTCTTAGCATATTTATCTGTATATAGTGTGTATGCATGTTATATGCAGAATAATCACCAATATTTTAACGTGTTGAGCCTGTTTAAATGTCGTTATTTGGTGATTCAATTGTCATAAGGTCATCAGTAGCATGTGGTGATGGTGGTGCTAAACGCCTGCTGCCGTAATAATTAAGGTTAAGTTAGATTGCGATGTGGATGAATTCCTAATTCACATGTGTAAAGTGCTATGCACTTTGAGCTTAGGTTAGCTCACCTAATTGGATGATATGATGTACTACATGTTCCATGAACTTTGGTTATGGTGAGAGAGTGGTTATTGTAAGAGAGGACTCCCTGATTAGCTTGTGTAAAATGCTATGTACCGAAGGATTAGAGTATGTTACGGTGGAGACGCGTTTCCTGTTTGACATAAGTCAAGTGCTCTGTACCGTGGGTTTGGGTTAGGTTAGAGGCCGTCGATAAATTAATTAAGACATTTCTCGTAAATTTTACACCCCTTCCTCCCCCTACGTAAGAAATCGTATAATTTTATACCACCCTCTCCCTTATCTTATCCTTAGGTAATTATTTCATATTCTCCATAAAATCGAACTCAGTCTTTTAAATCATCAAATTTTATCACTTCAATAAATAATTAATATTGCATTTTTAGCACAATTGTTTATTTGATGCAAATAAATTTTATGATGAAACGATTATAAAATACAAAGCTATATATAAAACTCATTTATTTATTTATTTGAGACTAGGAATAGTACAAGTACGTATTTTTTTGATGTAGTTAAAACACACCTGTATGCAAGCCCAGCTTAACTTAAATCTAATAAAGATTACAACTTAAATAAAATGCATTAATTTTTTTTTAATTAACCAGACTACATAGATTAGTGCATTAGTATATAGATGTACATACAATGGCTCCTGCTAGTAGAAGAGATACTAGTGTCTTCTGTACACGGGCTGGTAATATACAAAAACAAGTTATCTCCAAACCTAAACCTAAATTCAAATAGAAATATTGAAAATTATTTTGTATCCTAAGAATGAAACTTCACAACAAAAGATTTAGACTCATTGGGAATTTTATTGTACGTCGTGATTGCAGTAAATGAACTACAAAGTTGGCCAATTTTTAATTGCCTGATGGGTAGCAAGATGCTTCTAGCTCTTGTTACTGTGGTTAATTCCGATCATTTATCATGTAAATCTTTGAAGTGCTCTCGTAAGGATGCGTAAACATAATAATGTTATTTAAGATTAAGGAGGTCAGCGACGGCAACAGATGCCTCATTGCTGGAGTCTTTGGTTATGATAGAGTTTATTTTATCAAACATCTTTTTTAGGGGAGTAATAGAATTATTATAGGCGCTACCCCAAGCAATTATGCCGTTTGTAGTTAGGCTTACATGATAAATCATAGTCAACTTTTTGACCGACAGATTATTTTTGAGTTTAGCGAAAGCAAGTATGAGGTATTTGGTCCTGGCGACATTAAGTAATGAAACAATTAAATTACAATGTATGATAGCAAAAATTAAATTAAATATTACAAAAATACAAAAAGTTTGTACTATGCATTTGTATAAACATTATATGTTTGTTTAAAGATTTTGCTTTATCCAGGACTTTAATTTTTCTTTATCCGAAGGTGACGTATAATCGAACACTGTAAGGTCCTGTTCAGTGTTTTCAGGATCATTACGTTCCATTACAATAAATAAAGATGGTGACAAGTGCTTTTTACTTTAAAAACAAGCAAAAACTTATATTAAAATGTTAAAAAATAAATTAAAGAATTTTTATGGTTTCAAGTCGCCACGTATGCAATACAATTAGTAAAAGAATCTTACGTGAGACGAGTTGTGTACTACCCTCACCCTTTGTAAGATATTGTAAGAAAATTATGAACCCCTCTTTCCTAAAAGTCTTAACGTAATTTATGGACGGCCCCTTATGGTAAAAGAGAATTTTCTAATTAATATGTGCAAAGGGCTATTTTCCAAGTGTTTAAGTTAGATTGTAGTTGGAAAAGGTTTTTTGATTGGTATATGTAAAGTGCTGTGCACCAAGGACGTGGGTTAGGTTATGGAATGGAGGATCGCCATGATTAAAATTTGAACGGATTCGACTATTCATAAGTGGTATATGTGTCTGTATGTTAAGAAAACCCAAAAACATGCGATTTTAATTGAAATTCCATATTAAACGATAATATTTTGAATGTTTGTTTCTTTTCTCGGTGAGAAATAGTATATGTATAGTTGTCCAATAACATTGTAGTGATCCCTGACACAGCAGTTAATATTATAATTAAGGGTATAATTGCGAATATTTGAAATATGGAGTTACAAGTGAAAGCCTTATCTGTGCAGCATTTGAAATTTTCGCTGTTTTGCAATTTTTGAAATTGATAAAAGATATTGATTCTAGTGGGACGGAATATTTATTTGAAATTGACGTGGATAATAATTATTATGTTACAAAAAAATATATCAAAGCCCATTCTAACATTTCTTTTGAATTAAAAATTATTTGAAAAAAAAAATTTGTATTGTAACATAACTCCGATTTATATTAATTGTAATTTGATGACTAATTAATAATAGAGTATCCAATTGTTCTAAATCTTGAACATTCTATTCGACCACATTTACACACTGCTAGCTACTTGAACCATTTCGTAAGGTTATAATTTTATCAATGTAACTACAGCATTTCAGCTTTGATAATAAATAGCCATATATTTGTTTTATACCATATACATAAGCAGTAGATTCTAATTAATTCTAATTTAGAGGGAAAGTTGCCGATACATATGAGACTGGGCATCCCAAAAACTGAAACGAAGTCAAAGAGAAAGAGGAGCAAAAATCGTTCAAACGTGGATCAGGTATTGTTGACTTGCGCCTTTTTATTATTATTTTTATCTAATAATAAGATTTATTATTTATTATCATTGGCGGCCCTATTATGTAAAATATCGTTGTTGTGCACGCCAACAAAACTTAATTTTAATTTGAAAACGTTACAGTTATTTCTTTTTTTTTTCTATAGCTGAACCGGTTTTAATGTTTTAATTTTTTTAAGTAATTATTTCCTTTACAAAGTATATTAATTTTGAGTTTTGCTTTCCGTGGATATCATTTGTGTGATATTTTATCAAATACAAGAATTGATGTGATATGAGTACCATGATTAATTTACAAAGTTCATTGAAGATTTGTTTTCTAACGGTATTTATTCTTTATTTCGAAGTATTTTTGCTGAAGATGAATGTGATTGATTTGTTGATGTGATAATTTTATTAAAAGCTTATGCGTGTGTGTCAATCGTGAGAGTAGTACGTAGTGTTAGCACGTGTTTGTGTGGCAGAAAGAGCTGTTTCTTATGTATAAGACAATTTTCAGCTTTCTACATATCTTATAGTGGGTTTAAAAAATTTTCCAACGTCTGCGCAGAATAAATTTTAATCTAATTTAATGATTTCTTGTACTAACATTGCATGTAGTGTAAAGATTATATTTTGCATTTTTATAAGTGTTCATAATAGAAAACATTGTGATATTTTATTTTATTTGTAATGATATTGCTCTTTGCTCTTTCTCAAATAGTGTAGATTTTTCGAAAGTTCAATTAGTTTTAAGTCTATTTTTGTAATTCCAGTTGTACAGCATATATTTTTTGCAACAAACTTCTTAATTAGAAAATTTTCATGAACATCATAGAGATAAAATTAAACATATTCTAATAAATGAAGCATTTATGAATCAAAAGTTATTTCGAAGAACAATTTGATTTTTTTACTTTACTGTTTAGATATAATTAAAATTCAAACGTCTTTGGTCGACAACACAATTTCTTTCTGTTCGTTACAGTTTTGTTTAATCACTATTTTGACTAACTAAAACAAAAATAATATAAAATTAATTATTGATCAAAAATATTCAATTAAGACCATTTCATCAAAAGTTGCAGTAGTTTCTGTAAAAAATGTATGCACTATTGCTGATTGTAACCCACCTTATCCAAATATTTAACCTTTCATATCACCTGGCATTACAAGAAAAGATAAGTTTACATTTTTGAATAATTTAAAAACTTAATTTATCTTGAAATGCTTTTAATTACCTGTATTTTTCCCTAAATGCTTTATTTTGTACTACCTTTATAACGTAGAAATCGTGCATTAAAATTTAAAATGCACAATTTTTATACCCGATATGATTGTAATTATGCAACAAAAAAAATGCAGACAAAAAATAATAAAAATAAGCAAAAAAAGTTTAACAAGAGATTGTTTGTAAAAATTTAGGTGTAAATCGCCATACCGTTCAACACCGAAATATCATCAATTTTGGAAAAGGAACAAAACTGAAGCAAAAGCAGCCAATAATGAAGGAGTTCTTTTTATGAAAGACTGTTATTTACATTAACATTGCGATAATTATGTATCTTTAGTGTGTGAAATAATGTTTCATTTGTAAATATTTGTTTAAATTTACCGCTACTTTTGTGTATATAGTTAATTGCTGTTGTGAAATATACGATTTTCCTTTTCAAAATAGGTCTCAACCTTTAGATGCATTGTAAAATGTTACAAACTATTTCCATCGTTATTGTTAATGTAATAGTTACTTTTGTAAGTTTTAATCAAATCTTTAACAATGCGTAAAAGTATATTAGTTAAGACAACTAGGCTTGTGATCTTTCTTTTTCTTTTTTAATTATTATATTACTTTATAAGTAGGTGGTTTATTTGTACATGTAATATAAAAAATATACAGTGATACAAAAAATTTGAATTTTATATAATT
>NW_020438908.1:1250564-1272311 GCF_000699045.2 Agrilus planipennis | reverse complement strand
ATAATTATATATATATTGTATATAGGTAATGATTATCTAAAAATAAACTATTTTAGTAAGTTTCTTTGCTGTTTTTCTTTTACTCTGTTAAATATACTTATAAGTATGGAAAAGTAAAAATTGATAGTGTGGACATCGTCTAACAAAACCTTGAATAATGTGAACATTAATTATGGTAGGCAACCGACATAGTAAAATGAAACAATGCCCAAGTCAGAGAAAAAGTCATAAAAAAAATGACTGATTTCTTTGCCAGAATTTGATATTTTATTAGTTTTTTGTACTTGATTCCTGTTAATGCATATGCATTGGTACTTTATATTTGTATACATTCTATTTCTTTAAACAGATGTTTATTAACATTCGCTAATGTATAATGTAAGCAACTGTTCTCCAATTCTTCATAAAAACATGCAAAGTTTCAGTCAAGTGGTGTATTTTAATGTACATTTATCAATAATTAACTTATTTGCATGGCATTCAATATTTGATATAACATCATGTGAGCATGGATAGTATTTTAATTGAACAAGTCAGTGGTTGTTGAGGTTTTAAACGCTAGTCTTATGTAGATATATATTTTTTTCTTAAGATTAAGCTGTTTTATTTTTCTAACTCCAAAATTGAAGTGCTCCCTAAATAAATAAATGCAACAAATGTTGAGTATCAAATTCCAAATGTTTCTGTAAACTTATATGTATAAAAGGAAGTTGTGTTAATCACACTATTAACACTGTTATAACTCAAGAACGGCTGAACCGCTTTGGCTGAAAATTGGTAGGGAGGTAGCTTACAGCCAGGAGACGGACATAGGATACTTTTTATCCCATCCCCATGGGGGAAGGAGTGGCGAAGAGGAGTTGCAATGTTTAAATGGAACATATATTATTTGTCGTCAGATTTAGGTGAAACATGGTCTTAATGGTCTCTCATTTAATTTCTGAAAGACTTATCTCGAAATTTTTAAAAATCAACCTCCAAATGGGGGGGGGAGGTAAAAAGGTTGTTGCAATTTTTGTTTAGAACATACTTTAATTGTGATTGAATTTACTTGAAACTTGGTATATATGCTGTTTGATATTATTAATTAAATAAAAAGAGGTTGCAACGTTTCCAGGAGGTATATTTTATTTGTACGAAATCTGAGATGGCGACATTACATAAAATTAAAACGTTGTAATAGTGAATTGGGAATTAAAAGGTTTTATGGAGAAACAATATTAATTTCTGCGAGTGGATAAGCAATAAAAAAATACATGAGGAATATTCAATAGCAAATTTAAATGCTTTTTAAATTACTTCAACAGGAAACGTTAAGTATAGTTCTATAAAAACTCACTGAAATTAATCAGTAATGATACTATTAAACAACAGATGACAGCTACGACTACAATTGGATCTGATCGTTTGACAAATTTTAACACTTGACAGTTTTTTGCACCTTTATAGATTGGATAGGTATAGTCTGGGATTCCTAAGAGTTTTGTGTTTCACCTGTTATGTAGTTTTTTAATTAAAATTCTAAAGGCATCATTTATAAAGAAAAAGTAAGGAGAGTCTTTTCCGCAAATATGATGGCAGATCAAAGCTTTTCTCGTAGTGAATTAATAGGACTTGTGCTGCGGTTAACATTAGTTTCTGCTGTTACTTTTATTAGTATAAAATGGATAATGAATCAAGTAGATCCAACAAATAAAAGTAAAAAGAAAGCGAAACAGCGAGCCCAAGAACAACTTAAAAGGTAATAAGTAAATTTTGAAAAGAATAAGCATATATCAATATGTTTGTGTAGGTTAGCTGAAGGAAGTAAGCAAGCACCACTTTCGGTGGATAAATTAACAGACTATGAACTTATGATAGCTGCCCATTTAGTTCATCCAGAAGATATTAAAGTCGGGTGGAATGATATTGCTGGATTAGAATCCTTAATTCAAGATTTGAGAGAAACTGTAATATTGCCAATCCAGAAGAAAGAATTGTTCTTAGACTCGCAACTAACTCAACCACCTAAAGGAGTATTGCTACATGGTCCTCCAGGTTGTGGAAAAACTTTGATAGCAAAAGCAACAGCCAAAGAAGCAGGAACACGATTCATAAATTTAGATGTGTCCATCTTAACTGACAAATGGTATGGGGAAAGTCAGAAACTGGCAGCAGCAGTGTTTACTCTAGCTGTTAAATTACAGCCATGCATAATTTTTATTGATGAAATTGACTCCCTATTACGTGCTCGTAATTCAACAGACCATGAAGCCACAGCAATGATGAAGGCACAGTTTATGTCTTTTTGGGATGGGCTTATCACTGATTCAAACTGTACAGTAATTGTTATGGGAGCTACCAATAGACCTCAAGATCTAGACCGAGCTATCTTAAGGAGAATGCCAGCAGCATTCCATGTACCAATGCCAACAATGGCACAAAGGCTTCAAATTCTTAGCTTAATTTTACAAAATGAACCTACCGCTGATGATGTTAATATCTCGGAAGTTGCAAAAGCTACTGATGGCTTTTCAGGTTCTGATTTAAGAGAACTTTGCCGCAATGCTTCAGTTTATAGGGTGCGTGATTATATACGACAAAATAATGATGATAGAAGAAGCACCACTGGAACTTATACAGATTCAGAAGATGAATTCCATGATGCTTTAAGGCCGATTACCATGGATGATTTAGTTTCTTCTATGAAGAAAATGAAGGAGTCAAAAGTGCATTGTGGGATATTACCTGTTCGTTTAGACCTAGATTAGCATTGGCCAATTTGTGTAGATCATATTAGAAATTATAATTCTTATTTAGAATATTANTGAAAAAAAAAATAATGAAAGGGTGTAAATTTTAAAATACACCCACTTATACTTACATACTTTTTAATGGTTCGTTTGTGGAAGTCGTAGTATGTATGCCAAATATATATATAAAGGAAAACTAACTAAATAAACTATTACCCTATAGGTATATTTATACTTACACTAAAATTGCTTACTCCACAAAAAAAATCAAACTCATTGTAAAAAAGCTATTAAAGGGATGATACAAGAAAGTAAAAATTCTTATATTAAAAATAGGCCTACTTCAAATTGTTTTTTTTTTTAAATTACGACATTTTTCTTGCGAGAGCTTAAAATTTTGTTTTTACCTTTAAAAAACATTTTTCCATCTCCAATAATATCGACAACAATACTAACATATTAAAATCCCACGTGAATCAGAACACTCTGTATTGTCTGTTTGGTCAAAATTTACAAAAGCCTGAAGTTAATACAAATATTTCTAATTCTAATAATGTTTGTTTTTAAGTACATGTGCATGTTACAGTAAAAACTTTTATTTTTTTGTAAGGGTAATTTTTCTTCACACCGCCAATAGAAAAACCATTGGGGGTGGAAGTCAAAATACACAATAACAATAATAGTAGTAGGAGTAGTAATTACCACACGAAAAATTTAACATTATATTTACAAACACTTAACGAATATAGATCTAATGCACTAATAAAATTAAATCTTTAAAAATAAATTATTGAACGAAATTTCATTTTAGTCGCAGTTGATGCTGCTTGAAATAATTTTTTTAAATACAAAGGTAAAAAAAATTAAATCAAAAAAAGATTGTGAAAACAAGAAATGTTTTAAGTGCCAAGAAGCTTCTAAACGTTTTTTTTTATTTACACAATGAATCTGTGGGATTACATTTATTATTCTTCTTTTTAGTTAAAATGAAGAACAGTAAATTTTTATTTTTAGATGTGCAGTTATTCTCACGATTAATCTGTTGCAATTGCAATATTTTAAAAGTGGAGAACTAACCATCTACTTACTTGTTTCTTTTACCAATGGTACTTAGCACCAATAGGCATTTGATTTGCACATATCCCTGGCGCCATTTTTAAGTTATGTTTTAAGGTGGTGTATGTGAATCTGACACTTGATGCATAAAGAAATATTTTTCACAATGCCTATTATTTAGTAAATTACATAAAAATCAAAATTTTGTTTTAATCACTTCAAACTTGACAGTTGCATAGGTGGTATACATCTACAGACAGATATTTTTATAATTTTTGGCCAACAAAAGTACCTACACGATTTAGAAAAAGCATTGCTGTCATCTTTTATCCACATCACGTTAATAACGTTATATTTTTTATCGTATGCAACAGTAATAAACCAATAACGTAACAGACCATTTTGGTATCACCTATCATAAAGAACTTCCCTCTTACAACAAAATGACTAGGGGGGTTAAAATTTAAATTCGCAAACTCCCAAATTGTTAAATTATTTCGTTTTCTTATATACAAGTAAAGAGAAAAGGTGACATAATTTTGTGTATATTTAGAAAAAGGTATACACACACAGGTTTTTACGTAACTCGTTCATTAGAAGAGGTACTAATGTACTACTAGAGATTTGAAAATGTGGAAAATAAACTAAAAGGTAACGCTCTTTTTAATTAAAATATTCGGAACCGTCAGTCACTTCCGGAGATCGATATCAACTAGATTATTTTAAATGGAATGCTATATTTTTTGACATTTTTAAATTCAGCGAATCTTTTCAGATCGACTTTGACTATAACTCTTTCTAAAAATAAGTAGTTTTGGAAATATTTTCATTTTTCTGAAAATTTTGAAAATTCCCGTGCTAAGTAATGGACTATCCAGCTAATTTTGAAACTAAATTGAGTAATCAACTATTTCGTACTTATCTCTATCTGGAATTGTGCTCTTAGTATCGAAAATGTATACAGGATGTTGAAAATGTAGCGTCCAACTTATAAAACTTCGAACATGCTTACGTTGTTTTTTTTTTTTCAAATGGAACATCCTGTATATTATCTCACCAGTGAACGTAGAATTGAATTATGCGTCGATTGATATAAAAATTTCCTATACCTATGGGTAATGGTTTTTGAGTTCATCATCCTCAAATCGTTAGTCCTACGATTGGTTGCACACGTATCTCTACTCTTTCCTGTCCTAAGTTAATTTTCGCATTTCCCTAAAACTAGAACATCCCACATCCTTAACTACTAATGAACAATAGTCTAATCCAGGTCTACCTTTACTTCTCTTAACTCCTATTTCTGACTCTAATATGTTTCTAACTAGCCCTTGATGTCTGAGAAGGTGTCCTACCAACCTATCTTACCTATTGCTTATTGACTTCCGTAGAATCTTCTATTCTCCTATTCTTTCTAATGCCTCTTCGTTTCTAACCTTCTCTATCCGCGGTATCCTCATCATTCGCCTATAACACCACATTTCGAACGCTTCTAACCTTTTCTTTTCTGTTTTTGTTATAAGACATATTTGAAAAGTCTGCAATTATTACATTTTTAAATCCATGTCGCAACGGTCCACAGAATGTTGCTCAATCATAAATCCCATCCATATTCCTGTATTACTTTACAAGCATTTAGAGAATGGAATGATACAAGAATTGAATTTTGTGAATTTATGTTAGTACGGTTTCAAAATGATCCAACTTTCTTATACAAAATTATATGAACGGACGAAACTAAATTGACGAGGGAGAGCGTTGTAAATCGGAGAAACTTACACTTTTCGGACTTACATAATCTTCATCATAAATTTTGAGAGTTATATGGGAATAATAAGATGCGTTGTGTCTACGTTTTTGAAAAATTTGCCATTAGCATTGTTAAGAGATTGCTGGTGTATGGGGGAGGTGCATACAATACTAACCAACATGTTCGAAGATCGTTGGATTGGGAGTAACGACCTTTGGAAATGGCCCCCTAGGTCATCCGACTTAACCCCCTCGACTTCTATTTATGGGGTCATATAAAAAGTATGATGTATGATAATGCCCAGTTGATATCCTTCTGGAACTAGAAACAAGGATAAGAAGAACATGCACGGAATTAGACCCAATTCAAGTGAAGAAGGACTACAACCGACGAAGTGCATCGAAGGATAATCGAGTGCTTAAAAAGGAACAACAAAAGGACACTTTGAACATTTATAGTTTATTGCTCTTGTTTAGTTGTGTGCTGTGTTATTGTCATTGTGTTTTTAATATTCATATGTTATAGGTTTTTATTCGCCTGAATTTTGCTTTGCTCATTGGAGACACATTTAAATACCCCTGGTTGAAAAGACGACTAATCCTCTTTACAATTTTCTGACACTCCCCATAAATGTAAAATAAATTTAAAATATCGTTCTATTCCTTCTACATTTAGAAATCTCAACGCTATTGGAACTAATATAAAACATCTGACAGGATTTAAAAACGTAATAATGTAGGCTTTATTCAAAAATTTCTTATGACTAATAACTGATGGGTACAGGGAATCCTTATATCAATCGACGCAGAATTTAATTCTACGTTCATGATGATATAATATACAGTTCCACTTGAATAAAACGATTTAGGCTTGTTCTATGAGTAGCGCCCTAATATTTTCAACATCCTATTTCCGATAGTAAGGACACAGTGCCAGATAGAGATAAGTACGAGATAGCTGATATGACGACAGCAGTTTCATAATTAGTGAACAATCCATTTTTTAGCTTGGGAATGCAATTTTCAAAATTTTTAGAAAAATCGAAATATCTTGAAAACTACTAATTTTTGTTGATCTCCAAAGGTTCACTGAATCTAAAAATGTCATAAAAAAATATAGCATTGCATTTAAAATAAGCTAGCTAAATATTTTAATTGGAAAGAGCGTCAGCTTTTAGGTTATGTGCTGCACTTTCAAATGTCTAGTGGTAAGTACTTTAAGTTTACAAACTTTTAATGAACGGGTGACATCAATGGTAAAAAACTCTGTATTTACTTTGAATTCTTTGAAGGACAGTGTTTCAAAGTGTCTCAAGACCTAACCTAGCCTACGTATGCTATGTGCCTCAAAACTGGGACATAGAGCAACCATAGGTTCCTGTGATAAAATACTTTTATTAAGCTGAACTACCAAATAAAATTCGTTTTGTTTGGTTACTTAAAAACGCTTCATGCGATTTTAATAAAATTAAACACGTAGGTATGCATATGAAGTACTAATTTATGATGTGTTTAAAATACAGCAACTGCGACATATACTTAACTCTACAGTTCAAAACTTTTCTGGAGTGAAGGGTCGTTTCAAGTAATCGCTCCTAAGAAGTCAAACTCCGCTTTTAATGCTCTTAAATGCTCCCGCAAGAGCAATTAGGAGAGGTATGCAAATCTACTGTCGTCCTTTTTCGTCGTAAGCCAATAGAGACAGGTATAATCTCAAACAATACCTGTCTCTCTTTCTCCATAACCATAATCTTGGTTTAGTTACGGAGGGGGCTTGATTATAGAGGAAGACAGACAGATATCGCTCGGTTCTATATCTGTTTCTATTGCATAAAATGTACAAGTGTACCTGAAAATTCCGAAAAATGGTCTTTTCAGTTAGTTGCTCCTAAGAAGCCAAAGTTCGGCCAAACTCCGCTCCTAGATGCTCCTGCAAAAGCAAATGTGACTGGGAAGTGAATCTACTGTATAGAATCTTGATACTCAACGTGTTCGGCATCATTGATTACAACTGAACACAAGACGGCCGACAGAGGGCAATTTTGGGCAACTACATTAGCGTCTACACTGAATTATTGGTTAGTAGGGCACAAAAATATATAAATGCCTTTACTTTTTTATCAGTTCTGTAGGTTTGCATCACCTACACATCAGCCGCCCCTGCATACATAGATGAATGCACTTTTTATTAGCTTTGCTTTGCGAAGTGGAGCATTTCCCTAGAACTAGAACAACCCATATCCTTAACTATTTGCGAACAGTAATCTAATCTTAGTCTACCTTTACCCCTCCTAACTTCCGTTTCTGCCTCTAACATGTCTCTGACAAGACCCTCATGCCTGAGAAGGTGTCCTACTAACCTATCTCGCCCATTTCTTATTGACTTCCATAGAGTTCTCTGTTCTATTACTCTTTCTAATACCTCTTGATTTCTAACCTTCTCTATCCACGGTATCCTCATCATTCGCCTGTAACACCACATTTCGAACGCTTCTAACCTTTTCTTTTCCGGCGCCCACTGTCCAGGTTTCGCACCCGTAGAGCGTCGTGCTCCAAACATACACCTTTAACAACCTTTTTCGAATTTCTAAATGAACCGTTCGCGAGCATAGAAATGACTTCTTTTTATTGAAGGCGATTCGATCCTGCGCTATCGTCTGCTTTATATCCCTACTACTCCTTTCGTCCTGATTTATCTGACTTCCTAGATACCTAAAATCGGCCACTTCTAATTTTTCTAATCTTTATATTCGCTCTTTCCCTACTTTTCCTTCCCTTGCATACCAGTATTTTTGTTTTGTTGTATTTGTAATTATATTTTTTAAATTTTAACTTGACCACTGAATAAAAATCAACACATATCTTTTTTACTTTAATGTTGCTGTCTAGAAAAACCGGCGATGATTTAGGTTTTTATTAAAGGGGAATTGGATAAAAAGAAACACACATAAAAAATTTTGTTTGTTTATTAGCTCCTAATAAGTATTCTATTCAGATCTAGATGTGAAAAAACATCGCCTAAAATGAAAACAACTGACGAAGTTTCACACTAACTAAAAAATTCACATATCACAAGCTATAGTACTATATAAAAATTTAACTTTACAGTATTAATGCAATATACATTTACGTTAAAGTCAATATATAAAAATAATATTCGTTCAGAAACTATTACTATAAGGTAAAACCTATCACATTTATATCTTAAAGATAAGTAGTAAAATTTGTTTTGGAGTAGGTCGATATTGTTAAAAAATAAGTCGTCGTTACAGTTGTACAGGATTTTTTATTTTATCAACAGTCTGGTTGAGGCTTGTCCTCGGTCAGTTAAAAATATTATAAAACAATCAATAAAAGAAACAAAACAAATTTTACTAAAACACATAACTACACGACAAATCAGTGTGTTTTTTTCAAACGTTCATTTTTTATATACTTATATATATTTGTATAAATATATATAATTTATTTTGAAAAACAGGAGTGCTTGCATATTACATACGGTGCCCTGTTCAGGCGAGATCAGCTGAAAGTATTGTTCGCATATTGAGGAGACAGAAAACTATAAAATAATACATAAATTTTACCTAATTTATTAACAGAACTAAAAGTTAAAAATACTAGTTCGTATTAAGTATTCAGTAATGCGTAAAAAATTAATATAGAGGTTACAAAATTGATTTTTTCACAAAATGCATTCAGGGACACATTATGAGTAAAATTTTAAGATAATTTTAAAATGCTACTTACAACTGATCCAATTTAATTTTATTAACCTCCTGGTTTCTTTTTCTCTATTTCTTCTAATTAACCTGATAATAATTTCTTAGTGAATTGATTTATTTCTGTGTGGAATAATGAACTTGAAAAAAAAAATAATGAAAGGGTGTAAATTTTAAAATACACCCACTTATACTTACATACTTTTTAATGGTTCGTTTGTGGAAGTCGTAGTATGTATGCCAAATATATATATAAAGGAAAACTAACTAAATAAACTATTACCCTATAGGTATATTTATACTTACACTAAAATTGCTTACTCCACAAAAAAAATCAAACTCATTGTAAAAAAGCTATTAAAGGGATGATACAAGAAAGTAAAAATTCTTATATTAAAAATAGGCCTACTTCAAATTGTTTTTTTTTTTAAATTACGACATTTTTCTTGCGAGAGCTTAAAATTTTGTTTTTACCTTTAAAAAACATTTTTCCATCTCCAATAATATCGACAACAATACTAACATATTAAAATCCCACGTGAATCAGAACACTCTGTATTGTCTGTTTGGTCAAAATTTACAAAAGCCTGAAGTTAATACAAATATTTCTAATTCTAATAATGTTTGTTTTTAAGTACATGTGCATGTTACAGTAAAAACTTTTATTTTTTTGTAAGGGTAATTTTTCTTCACACCGCCAATAGAAAAACCATTGGGGGTGGAAGTCAAAATACACAATAACAATAATAGTAGTAGGAGTAGTAATTACCACACGAAAAATTTAACATTATATTTACAAACACTTAACGAATATAGATCTAATGCACTAATAAAATTAAATCTTTAAAAATAAATTATTGAACGAAATTATTCAACAGCCTTGTTAAGAAAATAAGAAAAATTAGGGAAAATTTGTTTTTATTCTTTTAAGCCTTAACAAATGATGTAGCTGTTCTTCTTTATCGACTTATACTTTCAAATAATAGGCGATAATTTCTGCGCGCCATAATAAAGTAAACAAATTCCCCCTAATTAACACATTACATACAATAATATTTATAAATCAATAAGTTGTAGTGCAAAAATTCTAAGTTAATGTCAAAATATTTTGCAACATCGCATCGCTGGCATAATATACTTGTGTTAAGGTAACCAAAATGCAATTGGCAAGATATAAATATAAACCTTGAGATCAGTAATTTGAACAATTTGTACTTCAAAATTAAATAATATAAATTTAAATTAAGACAATTTATGCTATCTTTTTTTGAACCTATTACTCTTTTTTTGTTTGCTTCCAGAAAATAATCTTCACTGGGCGAGTGTTTAAGAAATCGTTACTTTTTTATTTTAAATTCAAATAATTCAATATATATGCACACAGATAGGGTCGTTCTTGAAGAAAAAGCGGGTTGATATATAAAATAAAGCGATTAAAAAATTAAGGGTCCAGTGTTAATATATTATTATTGTTCTGCATATATGTATGTGTATCAAAATTGCAAGTATTTATTTGAGAAATACTTAAGGAGGTACATTACTGTCAAATTTCTCAAATGAAAAATAAATTGTTTAAATTCGAGAGACACCCTAAATAGTAAGAGTTTAGTATTTTTCTATTTTTTTATGGAAGACATCATTTTCGAATTAAAAATAAAGTTTAAAATAAGCAAAGTGACATGTTTTGGGCCATTTTGCCTTATTTGTATACCAAGACTTGGCTTAACAATAAATTAAAAAAAAAAAAAGAAAACCCCAAGCGTTCTATTAACGATTAATGGAATATAGAGGCGATGAACGAATTAAAACAAATAAAAAATAAAAAACAGTAAAAATGAACGCACGACAATATAATATAAGTATATACAAATCACGTGATGACAATACATGCACTCCGTTTGTACCATTCGAACTTGGCCCACTCATAAGTAGGTTGATTCACCTGGAATTGTTAATTAGAAATCGTTACAAGTGAGCCAATAAAACTTAATAGAAACTGAAGCAACATCAAATAAACCTTATGAAATGCCACATGGAGTCGCACAATATTCAAATAAAATAACACTAATATAGAAAAAAGTATGCAAGACAAATTTAATTATCTAAAATAAAATGAAAAAACTAGTCAGCTGAAGTTGTACGTTTTGTATTTTTCAGATTAATTATCATAATTGAATTTACTCATACTTAAAATATTATCCAAACATTTGCACTCTTTTTTTTTAAGGTGTGATAGGTTGCCCTTTGTAGGTCCTTGCCGAATATGCAATTGCCTCAGCTTTAACAAATTATTAATTGTTTAAGTATTTTNAAGATTTAATCAAATTTTATTTGAGACGTAAATAAAATTAATGTTTTAGAAAACGTACGGTTAGTACCATCAACAGAAGAAGCACAAAAAAAGTATAAAACATTACTTGATCGGGAGTGTTTATACACCCAGCATACTATCACCAGTAATAAAAAAAATTGAGGTCAATTCGACATGGACTGATTTACTGCTTCTATGTAGAATCGACAGTTTTATAACAACCATTCATATAATAAGCGAAAAGTAATTTTGATGTTAACTGAATAAAAAATTAACGTTTGCATGTTTTAATGTTTTTTTCGATATTTATTCTACACCTATGCAAATAAATGTAAATTGAGATATCCCATCTAAATATCGAAGGCTTATTAAAATTATTTTTTAGTGAACATATTTTTGTTATGATGAGTGACCATTATTGATTTTTAAACTTTATAAAAGTTAATTTATGTTAATTTTGCAAAAGGTATCTAATTTTTTAACTATCTTTCTGCTTTTTATTTCTTATTGTGAATTTAATGGAACTAGAACACTGTTAAGTACCAACGTTAAAAATTAAAAGACTACTATTAGTTCTGCCCGAATTCATTTCAAAAATTTTTGCCCAAACTGCTACAGTTATATCTTCTTGTTTTATTAAGAATCACCCAATGAGGGAATTAGGAAAATTAAATATTTTACACGCTAAGCAATGTGTGTAACTGTCGATCAATATTTATGAATTAATTTGGGTATATTATCATTTGCGAAAATAAAAAAAATCATTGAAGGATATTTATTCCTTCATGTAATAAAAAACATTGCAAAAATCACTGTTATTCTAATTATTTTATGATATTGTACTACACATCGTAGACAACGTAACTCAATTATGTCAAAAGTTTTAATTATCTTAAATATTTAAAATATTTCATTTCCGTTTTCATTGTTTATTTATACAAGTAACAATATTGTTTAAAATTAATTATTTAAATATATGTACGACTCCATTTAGACTCCTTCCTCACTAAGAAACCCAATTCTACTATTCTAAATTCTATTAGGACATAACAACAAAACTTGAAGAAAAGTAAACTAAGTTGGGTTGTTATAATAAATAATTAACCATCCCATAGTAAATTCGTTCGTGCAAAATGATCTGAATGTTTCTATAACGCATCTATATGTGATAATTACATAGATGGTGACCTCACACAACTAAAAAATTAACCGTGATTAATATATATGATGACTATGAAACCGAGTTCACGATTACTTTTTCAGTTTTGCAATTACACCCACACAAAAACCAGCAAAATGGAATTAAAAAGGATGAAAATGGCATGAATACAAGGAAAGCATAAGTTAAGACTGTGTAGATAAATAGCTCTAGTTCGATGTCAGACATGTTAACATTTAGAACAATGTCCAAAATTTCAAATTGCAAAATACTCAAAATTTCAAATTGCAAAATACTATTATTTTGATTTTTAATTAATTAATTTTGTTATTAAATTAGCTCACTTTTATTTAGTTTTGATTACGGATCTACTATATTTAGTCGTTCTTTATTAAATTGATGAGCATTTCTATAAAAAAGAAGGATACGTTTGAAATGAAAGCCATCTTAATTTTCTTTTCTAGTTTTAGTCATGCTGTGATAAATAACAAAATGAAAATATATTAACATTTTTAAAAACTGATAATTTTTGTCAACGAGATAAGGAAATTAAAACAAGAAATATAATATTGCCTCAAAACGTTATATTGTTGAGAGAATCTAACCTCAAATTCTAAAAAATGATATTGACCTTTTTATGAGCATTTCTACGAGAGTTAAATGACAAAATAACAAAGTGGGTGACCACTCTACTAATATTTTACCGTCGAATTACAATCTGGCCTCAAGATTGTCCCCAGAGCTGGATGTATATGTGGGCTTTTCGGGAAGTCCAGAGCCCCGGGGGTATGAAGGGCTCGCAGCAGTGGATAATATTGTGAATTTAGAAAATAAAAAAATAATCTAATGTTTTATAATTTATATAACAGAACTACAAACAATTGCCCCAATTGTTTTCCTATCATTACAGAAAATAGTTTTTTGACAAAATGGTAATTAGTTTGATTAATTAGGTAAGCCTCCAAGTAGGGTTAGCCCAGGGACCCCTTATTCCTGATTGTCCTAGTATATCAAAATTTTAAAATGTCCTAGCTTTAAGATCTGAAATACATCAATTTGACTTGTTCAGTTTTTAGGTTAGGATATTTCAAAATTTCAATATGCTAGAGCATTTCTGGGTCCGAATTTAAGTTTACCGTCGAAGTATACATCAAAAATGATTACTTCCATTTCTTTTTAATTTTTTATTCAACTCTTTAGTAATGGTTCGAAAAAAAAAGTCAAAAAATTTGTCAAAACGTAGACCTGTTGGGCAATTCTAAGGCCAAATTCTAATTAATTTCTAATTTTCCCTTATTTGTTATGTTCGTTTCCTTCTCGTAGTAATGATATCCAAAAGGGTAAAAATTGAATTTTTGAAGTTAGGATATTTTAAAATCTTGACGTATTGTGGCAATTATAAGATTAAATTTGTACCAGATTAATAGTGGCGTATTAATTAATCTGCATATTTTACTTATCACGTATTCTTGAAGATTTAATCAAATTTTATTTGAGACGTAAATAAAATTAATGTTTTAGAAAACGTACGGTTAGTACCATCAACAGAAGAAGCACAAAAAAAGTAGAAAACATTACTTGATCGGGAGTGTTTATACACCCAGCATACTATCACCAGTAATAAAAAAAATTGAGGTCAATTCGACATGGACTGATTTACTGCTTCTATGTAGAATCGACAGTTTTATAACAACCATTCATATAATAAGCGAAAAGTAATTTTGATGTTAACTGAATAAAAAATTAACGTTTGCATGTTTTAATGTTTTTTTCGATATTTATTCTACACCTATGCAAATAAATGTAAATTGAGATATCCCATCTAAATATCGAAGGCTTATTAAAATTATTTTTTAGTGAACATATTTTTGTTATGATGAGTGACCATTATTGATTTTTAAACATATTATTACGAACAAAATTATATAAAATTGATGATGATTAGTTGAATTTAGAACAATTAAGACATTAAAAAAAATCCGAATAAATTATGAGATTGAATAACAAGCACATGTGCCAAGAGCAATTCGTTTTATATATTATTATCAAAGAAATATTTTCCACATCCAATAAAAAAATCTACTACCCAATTTTGTACTCTATATTTTAGAAAAGTGCATGGATGAAAAATTTATGTACAAAAGTTACATCATATAATACATGGCACCAACTAGTCTAGCGTAACACTTAAATGACATACATAGCGTTTATAAAATTAATAATTATTCAGAAAAAGATAATAAATAAAAATAGACGCATATACCTAATATTATTCGTGTTTTTAATGAACTTTTTAGATTTTACAAATCAATTAACGTTAATTTTTAGAAATCAACCAATCTTAATTGGATCGAGAAAGTGTTTTATAGAATTTTTTAATAAAATGTAGTTATCGTTAAATATGGACTTGTATATTTGTCTCAGTAACTTTTGAATATTTTAAAACCATGTTTTTTAGCAAAATGTATGTAGTTAATGCATGTACAGTAAAAAATTACTTTGGTAATCAGAATATAAAACGTAAAAATATGAAATAGAGTGATAGTAGTTTTGGACATTTACCAGTTTTACATTTCGCCAAACCTAGTGTTACACCAAAGAATACTGACAAACGCTAAAACTGCGATTTTTTTGAGTACACCAAAATTATTATTACACATTCCTACGTCTAGTATGTTCTGTCCAGCTTTTATATATCAGTTTCTATTAGAAAATACGAATATCTACAATTGTATACAAAAGAATTGCTGTGAACTAAAAATTTCAGCAGAAGTCGGTTATAACGTCACCCTACAACTCTGTGATATTTTGACGTAATCACCGAATGCCGTTTTTCGTCACAATCTAAGAAGCATATTTCGCAATAATTATGCATCAAATGGTAAGCAGAATTAACGATGAGATATAAATACTCGGGTCTCTGTAATAAATGCCAACAAAGGACAGGTATCTTTTCTAACATTACATTAGAGCTGTTGTTATAACCGACGCCGTTACAACCAAGTTCCATTGTAATTCTTTGAATAACGATTAATGCATTCGGGAAACACAACTAAAGTAGGCATTCCAGTTTACTATTTCGTAAGTAGTTGATAGTTCTACGATACTTCCGTTGAATAATTACCTTTTTAAACACTTAATCAAGATTTACAAGTACTCAGAAAAATTTATATTAATTTAGACAACACAGTAATAACAATAATCATTATTATTATTTTAGTTATTATATTATGTATTACACACATTTTGTTTATAAAAACAGAACTTCGAAATGAAATCGAATGTTTTCTTTATTTCAGAAGACTCCAACCCTAATTAAGCTATTGAAAAGTATATAAGATACTCATGGAGCTATCAATGACTACAGTAAATCGGAATGACTAAAGCGAAGGCAGCGGCGCTAAATTTCTTTTTTTTAATCGACTTTTTAATTAAGTTTGTCCCAGCTGTATCGTTTAATTTTAATATGCAAGTTATTAATTGACAAAAAATGATTTTGAAGAAAATAGGTTTTTAATTATTAAAATGTTTTTTAATTTATTTTGATTTGTTTCACCGAAGCTAAAAACTCCTTTTTTTTTATTAAATTACATTAGTGTCCGACCGAAAGTTCGGTTTCGGTTTCGGCAAAAAAACGAGTTTCGGTTTCGGCGGCAAACCTGCCGAAACTACAACCGAAACCGAAACTGCGTTCGGGAGTTCTCGCGCTCTGCTCGGTCATGTTCGGCGCGTTAAATTCCATCCAAGCGAAGTATATTAGTAGACATAGACATAAAAAAGCATGAATAATCTTCAAAAGAAAAATGAGTCTAGTCTACTATACTTACTCAAATAAACATCTCACCTATTTTAAGTATTTTTAAGGCGCAATTAAAGTTTTTCCTTAAATGAGGGGTTATTATGTTGATTTTGATTTGATTATCAATAAGTGAAAATGTCAAAGACTGCAGAGCTATGTGATTTAAAGATAAAAAAATAAAACTGACTGATTATAATAACGTTTTCTTTATTTTTCTCTCGAAACTTCATCCTTATAAGGAAGTTTCGGTTTCGGTTTCGGTCGTAAAAACCAGTTTCGGTCGGACACTAAATTACATATATAATTAGAGAGAAAATATTGCAATCCGTATTTATTTTTAATTCAGAACAATCTAAATTAACCATAACCTAACTTTTCAAAAGGTGCGTAATTTCCTTTAGGTTATATACCCCTTCAATGTTATGGCTATGGCTATTTTAGGTTGCCATCATTTTATTTAATTATGTAACCGAATTTTTTAAACAAATAAGGCAAATTAAAAAGTATTAATACCATTTTTTGTTATAATGCTTCAGCAAGTAATAACTAATTAATGCTAAAAGATACAACTGATACATCGCATATTCATTAAAAAGTAAAAAATAATAAAAACCTTGCAGCGCCACCTTCGCCTTGGTTATACGGGAATGTCTAGTTTAACTGCGCTTTAATGTAATACTTGATGCATTAAACATATAAACCACATAATTTATAGTTCACAGTGATTCTTTTTTGTATGCAAGTGGGCACATTCATATTTTTCAGTGGAATAAAATATATTCCAATTCAAGAGAATTTTGACTGGCAAGGCAGCTGGACAAAAAAAACTGGAAACAATTATGGTGGAAATACGTAGACTATGTTAAAAATTTAGGAATCCCAAAAATAGCAGTTCTGGCATTCAATGTGGCACACAGTAGTTTTTGGTTCTATTAACACTATCTTTGGTGAGATTACTTTAATTTTGCTTTATGTTGATTTCTTTTCCTCTTTTAAAAGGTTACGTAAATATTTCCGGTGAAAAAGGCAGCACAGAAGAGAATAGAAAAGAATTTAATGAAATATTTCGAAAATATAGAAAAAGAATGTTTCGTATTTATAGTAGTATTGTGACAGTAGCAAAAGAGAGTTGGTGTTCATGCTGTGAGCAGCTCTTGCTGTTGTTGATCGGCAGAAGTATGAGCCAGTTGAGAAGCCAGATCACATTCCGAGAGAAGCCTATATCCTATACCTCTTGGATCTACATCCTCACCCTCTAAAACTACGACAAGATAGCCCAATGTTAGTCTTTTATGCATCTTTCACCACCACGAAATATTTCAGGGCAGTCACGTGACTCATAGATTAAAGAGTTATGTTATGTACCTCATAATCATATTCTGTATAGATGGGGACATCAAAAAGTTGTTTATCACCTTCCCATTATTTCTAGAATTAAACAGAATCGTGTAGACGTTCATAGATTCTGCAATAATCTATCAGGTTTTAAAAACTCACAAAGTTAATTTTAATGACCATTCGAAACTGATATGCTGATTAAATTTATTATGTAACTCAAAAACTGGTTCCATTTATTAATGCGTAAAAAATATATTAATTCAAATTTAAAGGAAAAAAAAAACATTAGCAATGTTAATAGTTTTTGAAAAAAAAAACTAAAGAACGTAATTATTTTCTTTTGTTGTGAATAAATACATCGATTAAAATAATTCGAAGTGGTCTGTATTCTGTCGAAACTGCTAGACGCGGATCTCATCGCAGGCAGCTCCGACAGAACACAGACCAACTTTTACCTGCTGTCTTAACAGCGCGTTTTAGAAAATACCACAAATGGCGCGGTAAACGCCATCTGTAGTACGATGCTACATTACAGACCAATTTTTACCTGCTGTCTTAACAGCGCGTTTTAGAAAATACCACAAATGGCGCGGTAAACGCCATCTGTAGTACGATGCTACATTTTAAGATTACGTATGCTCCAACAAGGTCCATTTAAATATATGGATATCTACTTGCTGAAACGAATCTCGGCGTAGCTAACCTCATCGTGATAGACACGTTACCATAATAGAATAAACTAATTCGAAGTGGTCTGTATTCTGTCAAAACTGATGTGGTGTGATAAGTAGAAAGTTAATTGATTAAATTTTAGATTTATCTATTTATTTTTCATTTTCATTCCCGGATAAGCAATTAGTTTTCCTCAATAAAAAAGATTAGTAGGTACATTTTGAAAACAATTTCACATTATGTCAAGAAATATGTAATCAGGTGGTAGATGAGTGAGAACAGCCTCATTCATAATTTTCCTTTTTTCCTGAGTACCAGTGACAGCCCTTGTGTGATGTAATTCTCATAGTGCGGTACGTTTTTAGTACAGTAATGAAAGAAAGCAACGAATGATTAATGAAAGCTGAAGACACAAACAGGTATTATGCAATACTTTTTTATTGCAAATAGCATGATATTCGACAAATAAGGCCAACAGTTTACATTGCTAAAGAAGAAAATAGGTCTAGTAGAAAGAAAAACGTTACAAATCTAAAAATCTACTAGTACCATCATTCAGCTTTTTTGCGATCTATATAAATAATCACAATTAAATGTCTACATGATTAAATAATGGGCACAGACATTTTTTCTGCAGAAAATTGCAAACAAATAAAACAACAATAGTGTCAAAAGTTGTTTCACAGATAGAAAATCTGAATTGTGTGACTAGACAAAAGCAATGATAAAAAAAAGATTAGATACGAACTTAAAAACATTTTGAAAAATAATAAAAAATTAAAAAATCAGTATGTTTTTGGGATTTTATGAATTTTTACAATTTTTTTAGGACAATATAATGACTGTCTGTTTTATGTAATAATTTTTGTTATTTTTTTGGATTTTTGATACCTCAACCTTCGAAAACAAAAAAGGTTCATTGTAGAAAAAAATACAAAATAAATAACAAAAATTTCATGCCTGACGAAACCAAGAAAGAATGCTTTCTTTAGGTTCGCTTTACCAAGAAATATTTAAATTTGTACCTACCTATCTCAGGGAAAATACGAAGGTTGCAGATAAAAGATATATTTATTAAAATATGTCTTTAAATAACAGCATTTTGCTAAATGAGAAAGAAAGAAAGACAGAGAGAAAAAAGAGAAAGAGAGAGCGCAAAGACTGACAGAAAAAAGAAAACTTAGAAGAAAAATCTCATCCACCTTCGTACGGTTCCCAGAGAAAATGACATCACCATAAGTTGAATACAAAATTATATTTGTGTAATAGGTACAATAGGTAGATACTAGACCTACAAAACATACAACAAGGCAGCAACGTCGCGCGAGAAGTTCAAAAGTCCGGCTCTTTTTCTACGTTAGTGCACAACAGGGGACACTTACCACTATCCCAGTCATCTTCGTCGTTGTACTCATCCTCCGAAGTGTCTGCTTCGGAACTTTCGCTCGGGGTATCCTGCCGCGTTTCCTGGTGGAAAGTAGGGGTCACTAGCCAGCTAGGGGGCCCTGGATTTTTCGTCGGCACTTTGTGCATTAGAACCGTTACCTAGTGACAAAGAAATATCACATTAGAAACATATCGGTTCATCACAATCGCATAAACATAATAGTGACGGTTTTGAACGACTAAGAAAACTGTTTTTTATAAAATGCGAATGGTGTTTAATATAAAGTTTATGCTTGCACCATTGGAGGCTGTTGAAGAGAGTTAATGCTATTTTCCAAGAGGAAGAAAATATTTATTTGTTTTCTTTAAACATCGTAACTAACATCAGGCACTTTCGTAATCGGCGACTATTCGGCAAAGCTCGCCGACTATCCGGCTTCTTACTTTGTATATGTATTTATCAATACACTGTATATATGAGGAATTACACAAACTAAAAACTTTGATTGTTAATTAACATTATTATTTTAGAATTAGTCTTACACAAATCATCTTATCTTCATCAATAAACATTGACAAATATATTCTTCTTATTTAAATAAAAGGGTAGGAATTTGTGATATTAACAGACTTAGATTTGAGACTGGAAGGAATAGTTTGTGGTCGAGCATTTGATCATAGAACCTAACTGAGGTATTAAGGTTGAATGCCTGTATTTGATATTGTTGTTTATACTTGTAGTATTTGCTGTTTTTCCCTGTCCACCACGAGAATCATTTGGCACTGCTTACACTTGGCTCCAACTGGTAAAAATATTCATATGCGAGACTGTCTTTTTGACATGATTAAATTGTAATTGAGCTCTTCCATTTTAATGAACAAGATTAATTTTTTTCACAAAAATACTATTGTGATCCGTGCAAAAGCAAAAGTTAAGAAACATGCGAAGCAAGCAAAACTTGCGCTCAAATAAGCTGTAAACGAAGCATAACAGAAATTGTTGAATATCCCCGAAACCGTGATCGGCTTGGCCGACTAATCGGCCGACTAGAAGGCGTCCTTAAAACCGACTATTAGGCTAGTCAGCCAAAGTCATAGTCGGCACATCCCTGATCGTAACATACTGACGGGATAAATCTATTTCCATAATGGTACTACATATATGTAGAAGGATAGACGAGAAACATAGAGAAGCGGGAGAAACAAATGATAGAGACGTAGAGACAGAATGGAATTGTATTAAAACTTGTATGGATTCCATAGATGATATATTACAGATATTAAATAAAGCGTGATTATGAAACTGGAAAGCAAAAAGCTTTTGGGATTAATAGGAATACGGAAATATACCTAAGTGCAGGGTAGATGAAGGTCGAAAAAGGTACATACAAGGCGCGAAAAATGACAAGGAGAAGTTACTCGAAATTCAAGGCAGCCATTGATTTAAGAGTGCAACTGGTTTAGTTTATTTTAATCAAATTTATTGATGGTGTAAGACGTTTCGATAATATAAAGGATGGAGGACGATGGACACCAAATTCGTGTATTGTTAAGACAATATTGGACCAAAAGATTAAAAATCAAAAATTTATGGGGAAAATATGGTCAGTCAATGAGAGACAAAGCTTTGGTTTAATTAATTTATTACTATTTGCTAAATGTAAAATATGTATTTTCAAAATACTTTTTTCAAATAATTTTTTTTTAGTACCTATTTACTACATTCACTTAAGTATAAAATATTTTTTAAGAATACCTTGCAGGAATTTTCTAATTTTTTAAATATTGGAGTTTTTCTAGACTAATAGTGGTGTTTGCACTATATC
>NW_020438908.1:1240132-1250413 GCF_000699045.2 Agrilus planipennis | reverse complement strand
TTTTCTTAATTACACATTAAATATAACGTTCGTTAAGATAAACAAATAGGTCAACAATTGTTGCTTTGAACAGGATCACTGTGAATTTGACAAAAGGATTTTTCCCGGCTCATCCACCAATTTTAAATACATCTATGGATACCATACTATAAGGACGAAGGTTCTGTTCAAACTCCTATTTTAAATTTTTTATACATCAATAATGAAAATGATTGAGATTAAAATAATCAAAATTACTTATAAGACTATGATAACTGTAAATTAATAAAATTAACAAAACAACAAAGAAAACAAAAGCATAGGCGCCACTTCGCCAAGTAAAGAACTATAAAATAGCAAACTTCACATCGGGACACATAACCAGGGTTTCCTGAACTCAGTTGATATCAATTTGACACTTCAAAATTTCATGCACTATGACATTGAACCCGGAAATATCGATCCAATATTTAAGATTATCCATTTCCAAGGAGTTTAGAATTAGAAGGCATTCCTGGAATGCCCCTTTGTCCCTTTTTCAGCTTCTAATACTTTCAACGGTCAATGTGAGCAACTTTCATTCATCATTTTATATAATGTTTGATCGGTGATACTAGCAGAAGTTTTAACGGCAAAATACGTTTGGAAAAGTATTTTAAATAAAATACAAAATGCATTTCCCAAAAAAATATTTAATTGCAAGATAAAAATATGTTTTTTTTTATTTTATATTTGTATTTTAAATGCAAGTATTTCAAATAAATCACATCTCTGGTAACAAATATTAAATATACCAAGCCTTTATCTGATGTGTCATTATTAAAAAAAAAAGTAGGCCATATTCTACATGTTCGGGAGGCACCCTGTACATGTTTATGTTTACGTATTAATTATTCATATCTGACATTTTATAGTGTCTATTAGGAACATGTATTTCGAATAAAGCTATGCACATTTTTTGATAACGCAGTTGCAAACACAATCTATTGCTTCTAATCATTCTTTTCAATTGATATGCATACATACGTTTCGATTCACATATTGTGTGCATTTTTTAGTTTAGTCGCGTACAGCAATTTTAATTTCAAATTTAACGAATTCCATTGACAACACAACATACATAAAAATTACACATAACTCATGCGTTTAAAGATACAGTTACAGTCAGCTATTGAGATTCAAGCACCATAAATCATAGTATGTACGTAATGGCAAACACCATTCTTTCAAGACTTTTACACATATACTAGTGGAGAATTGAGAACCGAAAATATTATTGATATTCTATTCATATAATCATCAAAGGGCGGCAACATCTTTTGAAAAATACGATGTGAGAAAAAGAATTTCATACAAATAGTATCCACGCTACGAAAGAATGAGAGGGTATGGATTTATCAGAGAACTTGATGTACGCTGTGCTTTTTTAAATCGACTAGCAAAAATAAAGACAAACATAGAAGAGAATAGTGAACTAATTAATGACATATGACTGCAGAGTTTAATTTGATAAATGGATAGCGCTATACGCAACCAATCATTGCTAGATCGAATTAAGGGTATTACTAGTATCTAAGAGCGTATGAATCAACCCTTTTTCATTGCTTCGCCTACAAGTTCATTCTTTCATAGTACCTTCAGTTACTTTTTCGCATGAATAATAAAGTAGTACAATTCCAGTAAATGCAATATACATGTCTTCTAACATGTCTCTAACTAGCCTATAATGCCTGAAAAAATGCCCTACCAACATATCTCGCCTATTCCTTATTGACTTTCATAGTGCCCTCTGTTCTCCTACTCTTTCTAATATCTCCTTATTTCTAACCTTTTCCATCTACGGCATCAAACACATTTTAAATATTTCAAACACTTCGAATTATTCTAAATGCCGCCTTCGGTACATTTGCAGTGCATCTGCGTTGTATTCTTGTAGTTTGGGTTTTCCCTAAATTATAGCACCATTGTGTGCTACTTAACTACGAACCTTTTGGTGTACGTGACCAGTGTCGTTGGGGGTAGTGACCAGGGAAAATTCCATAAACAGAAGTGATAGTGGGAGAAATAGTTTTCAGATACAAAAAAAGACAGAACAATTTAGATTTAAGAACAGTAATAGCACATCTATCAAAACAATCGTTTCAATTCAATTAATTGTTTGTAATCGTAAATTTAAGTTAGATTAATTTGTCGTGTATGCATAGGATTAATAAACGTAATACGCATCTTATTAATCGGACATACGCTGGTCCTTCGAGTTCTTCGATTGTTCTTACAGAATAATCTATGTGGTACAGTAGTATACCGGCGGAAGATACACAAGTTTTTAGTTTCCTCTCGCCAAGCCAGTCACGCTCCGATTTCTTTTTGTCCTCTGTTTTAAATCTCTACTATTTCTTCCATCCTGTATTATGTGATTTTCTAGATACCGAAAATCAGTGACCACACTATGGTAAAAATATTTTGTAAAACCTTGATGAATATCGCAGGTCGGAAAAATGTTCAAGGCGAGCAACGGTTGATCACCCCTGCTTTTGGACATTTTTTAAAGAACGGATGGGTGTATTTTCAGGAAGTTAAAGAGATACAGGTATAGAAAATACCACAAATAGCGTGGTGAGCGCCATCTGTAGTACGATGCTACATTTTAGGATTACGTATGCTCCAGCAAGGTCCATTTAAAAATATGGATATCTACTTGCTAAAACGAATCCCGGCGTAGCTCATCTCAACGTGATAGGCATGTTACCATAATCGAACAAAATAATGTGACGCGCTGATGAGATCCAAAAAGATCGAAACCGCAATCCGCGTCTGGCAGTTTCGACAGAATACAGACCACTTCGAATTATTTTGTTAGATACAGGTATATTTCACACATTGACCGAATTATGCATTTTCGCTCGTGCGACATGAACAGAACAAATGCCTACAAAGAAATGTGTAATTTCTACGTTCGGTGCACATTTTGCTTTACCGGTATATCAAAATCGAACGCATGGCAGGGAACGGGAGCAATAACCAATGTATTCACATGCAGAATATGCGGACATGTTATTCTCATAAAGATGGTGCAATGCACTGGCGGTATCATATGCGAATAAGCGTCATCGTCATCATTGCCGGAGCGGTTGGGGCTTTCGATAAGGTCACCACCCTCATGTTTATGTAGTGCGAGATGGTTCATTCTACCTCTTTTTCATGTACCTTCTTTTCCCTTAATTTTTTCGGAGTACTCATGAGGGATGTTCTAGTTTTAGAGAAATGCGAAGATTAGCTCAGGATAAGAGTGGAGATGCCTGACCAACCAGTCTTAGGACTGACGACCTTATGATGATGACTTATGAGGAATAGTTTAATTTTCGTGCATATCTTTTTCCAAAATAATGAGGTTCAATATTTTCAAAAGCATGCAGTAAAATCTTTCGAATTTATAACATAATTTGTGTTAAATTGTTTATTATTTCGATTGGTGTATATAAAAGGGTCAAGTTTGAAAAATTATCATTCGAAATAGCTTAAGGTGGCTACAGTTCGGTTGATCATTGTAAAATATTGTTATGAAAAGTCGAATACTTATCATTTTCTAGGAATATCAATATGGCTTACTTAAGGAGTAACTACAAACATTAAGTTCATTAATGAGCTAACAATTTATGGTAAACTACAGATGGCATTCACCACGCTTTCTGCAGTTATTAGTTTAACGCTATTTCAAAACTGGTAGGTGGGTCTTCTGTCAGACCTGTCTAACTGAATTCGAAATCGTCATCGACGTTTGAAGGTTTTCATGTATTCAAGAACTTATGTTATTGTTTAGGTAGGTAATTAATTTGGTCTTTACGTCATTGTAATCTATTTCTTCAACGTGTCTGATACGCTACTTAACTGCGCGATCTGTTATTGGTTCATTATTAGCACAATTTGAGTGAAAACAAAATTTCTATCAACAAATGTAACCGTTTACTGGAAAAATGTTATTTTGACGACGGATAAATCTTAGTAACCGATGGAAACAGTACAACATCCAGATTATGTAACTTACCTACCAGGTATACACCTTTGTATTCAAGAGACATTAAAAACAAATTACAGTAAATGATGACATGGCTAATGTCATTGTGCTATTGTTATTTTTTTATATATTAAAAAATATTACTTTTTAATTACCCATTAATGCTAGTAACGATGTAAAAAGGCGTTGAACTTTGAAGGTTGTACCATTATCTACTAAAAAAAAACGAAACATTTATATAATTTTTAGATGAAATATTCTCCGAGCTGAGTTGTCGTAGTTTAATTTAGATTGCACTACCAGACGCTTATCTTCAGTTGTGAAAGATATCTTCAGAGGCATGACTACGGTCTTCTTCGTGAAGTTTTAGTGTCGAGTGTGCCTGGGCGCCTGTGTTTGGTCGTGTTGCTGTATTTATACACTCGTCCTTTCCCTTTTTTTTTTTGGTTGTAAAATCAAGCGTCAACAAAAAATGAAGCAGCAATGGTTTTCCTCTGCGCAACATACTCGCGCACCTCACTCTTTAACGCCAGGTACACATTTACCCTCTCTCTTTCTAAATATGTGGAAAGCGTAGTGGGGCTAGCATAACTGCATGATTACTCTTTCTATAATTATGTAATATAAATCGTGGAATGTATTTTATCAAATCAATATAAGTAAATATATGGATTCACTTCTTTTGCCTATATTATATATTTTAAGGTAATCGTTCTTCCGGAGTAATCTCCACTCACGTGTCAGAGTTGACACGCATAATTTTTGTATACATGGAGTTTATCCTCCTTGATCATAGAGAGGAACTCTATGTCTCTTGTGTCGGTAGAATTAATAGGTATACCTGCTTACAAAAAATCTTTATGTACCTATGGGATATACCTAGAAATGCAATTTATTTAAATACGTTTTAACAGTAAAATAAATAATACAACATATAATTATTAGCTTGACGAACCTTTCGCCACTTTGTGTTTTCTCCAAAAGTAAAAAAATGAAAAGTAATAAAAATAAGTTTCTTATGTATATTTACACCAATTTCTCCTTGACTAGGGTTGTCTTAAAGTTTGGCTGTAGATTTAGAAAGCAGAATTATTAGAATAGGTCGTTAAAGTGTAGTTTTTGTCCTAAAATTTATTGNTCACTCTTTAACGCCAGGTACACATTTACCCTCTCTCTTTCTAAATATGTGGAATGCGTAGTGGGGCTAGCATAACTGCATGATTACTCTTTCTATAATTATGTAATATAAATCGTGGAATACATTTTATCAAATCAATATAAATAAATATACGGGTTTATTTAATTCCACAAGCCTATTGTATATATTTTAAGACAATCGTTTTCCAAGAGTAAACATCAGTTGCCCGTTGGAATTGACACGCACAATGAACCAAGAGGAAGCCACATCTATTGGCGCAATTCTTCTTCCATATAACATATAAATGAATTAGCCCAAAACGGAAAGTCACCACTAGTTTGGATGACCACATAAGGGATAAACCACGACATCACTATATTATGTCCGTTTATATCGGGAAGCAACAGAAATAAATGCAATCATAACAAAATAGTGTTACACGAATACCACGTGGTTACAGACACGGCCTCTTTTTTCGGCACTGCGCAAGCTCATACACGCACTCACGTCCTATAACGGCCTGTGGTAGAGAGGTTTCAGTTGGTAGCCCTAGACAAAAATTTTCAGTCTTTCAGAGTCTTTCAGCATCTTTGAGAGCGTCTCTCACAGTCTTTTACAGTCTCTCAGTTATTGCCTAGGTGTTTTTATGAATCTCTCACAGTCTCTGTATGAGAGACTCGAACGATAAAATTGTTAATTGATAGATTCGAATCTCTCACAGAGAGACTGGATGAATAAAACTGAAAAATTGGGAGACTCGAGTTTCTCGTATAAAGACTAGGATCCCCGAAATATGTTGAACTTAGAAAATTTTAACCATGTCTATTGAGACACCACTTATTGAGAGACTCGAGTCTCTCATTCAGAGACGCTAAACAGTTTTTTTGACAGTCTCTTGACACTGTAGTTCTTTGGCCGTGGTCCGTGGAATCTTGCTTTTCAAAAGCACGGCCAAAAAGCCCGGAAGAAAACACAGCATCGACAGTCTCTCTCAGCGACACCAGAGAGACTCGATGAGAGACGGAGACTCGAGTCTCGCTTTTAGAGACTCTGAGAGACTGAACATTTATATCTGGGGAGGTCCGAAGACACCTTCCTCGGGAATCCGACATAAGCCAGTCGTACTGGGTGGGCTGGGTGTCTTTTGAAGATTCCCCCTCTTCCACGAAAACAAAAAAAAAAGCAACCACGTGTATCGACTGACAAGGCCTAGAGGTTTAGACGAGCTTTTTTTATTTATTATATGCATAGGTAAACGTTACTACTTATTTAATATAACGATTATGGTGACGTTATTGTATTGAACACGTAAACAATTTAACAATTGCATGCGTTTAATGCGGCGACAACATTGACGTTCCTTTTCATTTGTTAACAGTAAGCTACTCCGCAGAACAATCAATAGAACCAATAAAAGAGGAGCGACTCTCTTCCTTTTTCTTCCAGGCACGCGTGAGTTAGCAGTTGTAAGATGTCCAGATTTAGTTATTGGACATTAAGTTAAATTAGTTGTTTTAGCTAATTCTACATTACTCTAAACAACTAAAAGGACCATGACAATACTCATTTCGTTAGTGTTGTCTACTTCTACCCTCAACATGCAATCCGAAACATCCAAACATGCCCTATAAGTATTGAATGAAGTTTTTACTTATATGATTTCTGAGGCTACGGTTGAAGAAGACCATAGGATGGAAGTGAATGTTGGTTGTCACGACCATGTTTTTTTATGTTTACAAGAATGTAAACCTAAAAGAAATAAATGAATTTAACTTAACTTAATTTAACCCTTGGTCAAGGTCGTCGCTAGCCAAGGGACCAGGGGGAAGGCAAAATGAAAGATCATCATAAGGTCGTCAGTCCTAAGACTAGTTGGACACGTACCTCCACTCCATTCTTACCCTGAGCTAATCTTCGCATTTGTCTAAAACTAGAACAACCCATATCCTTAACTATTTACGAACAGTAATCTAATCTAGGTCTACTTCTACCCCTCCTAACTCCTGTTTCTGCCTCTAACATGTGTCTGACTAGACCCTTATGTCTGAGAAGATGTCCTACTAACCTATCTCGCCTATTTCTTATTGACATTCATAGAGTCCTCGTTTCTCTTACTCTTTCTAATACTTCTTCATTTCTAACCATCTCTATCCACGGTATCCTCATCATTCGCCTGTAACACCACAACATGAATGATAAAGAACATTAATCAATTTTATGTGTGTGATTTTTAATCTTTAAAAGTAGTACTTTTTTGTTATTTTTTTCATCATTATTACCCTGAATGCCACTCCTGAACCCTATAAGGCTGTTTGTAAATACCTAAATAAATAACCGAGAAAACAGGAATGAACCATCTATCCTTATCTGGACATTCGTTTAAAAAGATAACAGCCTTCGTTCTTTCATCTCTATCATAAAATGAACAGTTAGGGCTAGGTTTTCATCTTCTGTCATGAAAAATATAGTTTTATGGTTAAATACAATTAGCTGCTTTTCGCAGAAATTTTATATATGTTTTTTTAGAATATAAATTTTGATATCTAAGCATTAAACATACATGTCCTATCGATAGGTAGAGCTATTCAAAACCTTAGTCAGTAGAACTGCAGTTACTTAGATGCTTTTCTAGAAAATTCAGTGTTATTCGTTATTTATTAAAATTTGCATTTCCACTGACTCAGATTTTGAATACCGCTCCTATTATTAAACGCATGTTCTCTACAATAATGATTTTGGGATAGACGTTAGGACTTCACGTAATACAAACGTTCTATGTAAAAAGCATGCTGCGATAAAGGAAGGATAGCGTGTTCTAATTTCCCTATCGCTTATTCTTATATTGCGTCGGTTAACAGTTACGGTGACGTGGTCTACGTAGCCTAGGGATAGTTTATGCAATACTTGCGATTACCCGTCCGTCGCGGCATCGCCCGCAGTAGATTGCTGCTAATAACCGGATAGCTATGATTCTAATGAAAAATTGAAGAACATCCGTCATTCTAAGAATTTTAATATCTTTCAAGTAATACTTCCGTCGACTATATTTGAGATAGCGGTTAGCCGTCGTCGCTTGACCCGCCGTTTATGCGATAAACACTTAATACCGATTATAATAACACAAAAATTATGATTCTGATAAAAAATCGAAATCATCCTTGGGCTTTCGTTTGAATGTCACCTGACTATTTAAAATTTTTTGCTTGCAAGCATGTATACATACAGGGTGACCCAAAAAGTACGTAATATGCTCATTGCGGTCAAACATTTGGTAGATGTCTAGATGATGGCCCCCAATCCCAAAAAGGGTGGGGGTGGGTGGGATCGAAAGAGGAGGTCTCCCCTACCACTGTACAATAAAAAGTTCGTGGTGGTCTCACTCTCATAAAAAGTTATGGAGGTTAGATGGGGGTGGGGTAGGTGGGATCGAAAGAGGGTGGTCATCTGAGTAAAACCCCATAAAAAATTTGCGGCGGTCTCACCCCCATAAAAAGGGGGTTGAAAGTTTATTATTTTGACAATTTTCATACACTATAATTCAAATAAAATTCAATNTGAACAGTAATCTCATCTAGGTCCACCTCTACTCTGACTAGCCCTTCATGCATGAGAATATGTCCTAACAACCTATCTCGACCATATCTTACCGATTTCCATGGAGTCCTCTATTCTCCTATTTTTTCTAATGGCTCTTCATTTCTAACCTTCTTTCTCCAATAATCTCAATATCCTCATCATTCGCCTGTAAGATTACATTTCCAACGCTTTTAACCTTTTCTCTTCCGTCGCGCCAGCCGTCCATGTTTTGAATTTTTAATTAACCGTTCGCATGCATTGAAGTTACTTTTGAAGGCGACTCGATCTTGTGCTATGTTCTGTTTTATATTTCTACTCCTCCTTCCATCCTGACTTATCTGACTTACTACATACCGAAAATCAGCCACTTCTTCTAATTTTTCTGTTTTATATCTCTACTGCTTCTTTCATGCTGCCTTATCTGACTTACTACATACCAAAAAAATCAGCCACTTTTTCTAATTTTTCGTCTCCTAGCATACCACTATTTTTGTTTTACTTTTTCTTATTTTCATACAATACTGTTTGTCAATATCGCATCCATTTTATTTAAGGCTATCTCTAACTCCTCCTTACTATTCACATGTGTTAAACTGCTCATTCTGATGTTAGTTTTGCCTGGCAGGGCTCATTAACCCCACGTGGAGTAATACAAGGATGTGTCCAGAAGGACCAAAATGGTTATTTTGTTTTCATTAAAGCTAAACATTGATATAACCTCATATAATTACACATTTAATTTTAGTGTTACTGAAGAGTCCAACAGAACGCACATTTCTATTGGTTATCAATTTCTGATGTCAAGTAGTAAACTGGACAGTAATAAGGTGATCTTCGTTTAATAACCGATATGCGCGATTGTGAGCGAGGCTGACAAAATCAATGGGCATACAATGGACATACATGGCAAAATCAGTACAAACTATATTCTCAGTAGAAACGAAAAGGAATCGTTTTGGAATAGACTGCTCACTACGAGAAACACCTCAATCATAAAGGGGTAATGTTGTGGTTTGGAGTGTCATCCAACTTAAGGAGGGGAGGGTTTTAGTTGGTTGACTTGGTTTCAAGACTTTTCTTCGCTATGGAAGTGGACCAACAACGTAAGACTAAAGCCCCGCCAGTTGTTATTCATTACAGTAAAAACTGCGTAGAAACCTGCGACAGATTTTCTAAACACTACTTACTTAATATCAGTGAAGACAGCGATTATAAACCTCGCCAATCTACTAACAAATGCTAATACGCCAGCAGAAATACATATACTGTACTCTCTTGAAACTAATGAAGAATTAAACAAGAAAAAGTAGAACATATGTATGAAAAGGAGCGTTAGGTCCTAAACGATCTGAGGGGGTGAAGTTTCAATTAGTAGGTCTCTATAGAAGATTTCCTCTCCTCTATGAAAATAAAAAATAGCGGGATTCACACACTGCGGCTGTCTGTGCAGTCGGTGTGTGAGGCTTTTTCCCCTCACAGTCGTAAAAAAATTGTAAGGTTACATTATAAAAAAAAATTCCCATGCATTTCTTCAAAAAATAAAGGGGCTAACTTATTTAGAAATAAATTATAT
>NW_020438908.1:1199902-1235107 GCF_000699045.2 Agrilus planipennis | reverse complement strand
TATTTTCAAGCGGGTGGAGGTGGGGGATCGAAAGAGGGTGGTCACTTGAACAAAACCCGATAACCTAACCCAACCTAACCTAACCTAACCTATTGATAAAGATATTTAAATAATGTTTTATATAACTTTCTCAATATTTTTATGTATTTTTTCATTAGTTTTACCTTTGAATATTGTTTAAGAATGACTATATAAATATTTACATGCCTAGAAATGTATAAAATTTGGCCTATTTATTAACTTTGAACCCCCATAACTTTTTACGGGGGTGAGACCGCCACGAACTTTTTATGGTACAGTAGTGGGGAAGACCTCCTCTTTCGGTCCCCCCCCCCTTCGGGGGTGGGGGCTATCATCTAGACCTTTACCAAACATTTTAAGACAAGATCGTCTGCCTTATCTAAATTTGATTTCCTATACAGAATATTCAAAAATAAAAAAAATTTAAGTTTCATTTAAATGGCGGCCAAAATGAAAAAGTTAAGTACAGGAAAATGCCGTTATAGGGGGCCGTGCCGCAAAGTGAGATACAGACTGATGACATGATATGACGCAGGCAAGTTTTTAATCACAGCGAAGAAAATCGCAAGTTGAATCGCAATGCTGTTTGCGGAGTTTACTTCATTAGTGACAAAGATCAGCAATATTCCAGGATTTCGGCTGTGTCCCGATTTGAGCTTAATAAATCTTAATTTGGAGTAGACTAGGTATTATGCACAGACACCACGCTACAGCTCGCAAAAAAAAAATGTTTTAGGCAAATTATACAAATTAATATAAGACCAATCCAGAAATACTAGAATTTAACTTTTTAGTGTTACAGAAGAGTCCAACGGAACGCATATTTCCATTGGTTATCAGTTTCGGATGTCAAGTAGAAAACTGGACAGTAATAATAATTAATAAGCGATATGCACGATTGTGAGCGAGGCTGACAAAATCAATGGGCATACAAAGGACATACGTGGCAAAATCAGTAGAAACTATATTCTCGGAAACGGATATTTCATGTCCTAGGTTTCCAATAAAAACTGCAATCGTTCTGGCCGGATACCATACCTGCTCAGAAAATGGTATGTGACCGTAACACTGGTTCAGCATTATAGTCATGCACTAAAAAAGCGTCTCACCGTCTTATTTGGTGGAAGTTATGGACCACTTGTCATTGGGGAAGCCATTTTTGTGTTAAATTACGTTACAGTACGTTAGATTAAATGTGTAATAACTATTCAAGATGAAGGGATTGTTTTTTATTCTGAATCACGAAAATCCCAAGCTCAAAATTTAAAATTTCGTTCGATACCACTGATATTTTCCCCTCTGAAGGAATCGTTTTGTAATAGACTGCTTACGAGAAACACCTCAATCATAATGGTGTAATGTTGTGGTTTGGGGTGTCAGCCAAGTCAAGGAGGGGGGGTTTTAGTTGGTTGACTTGGTTTCAAGACTTTTCTTCGCTATGGAAGTGGACCAACAACGTAAAGACTTCGAAGTCCCTCGGAAAACGGAAGGTATTCTGCGCTCGAAATACAGAAACTGCTGCATGAATCTATGACATACTACTAATGCAATCCGTTGAAGTATCTAAAGCCCCGCCAGTTGTTATTCATTACAGTAAAAACTGGGTAGAAACCTGCGACAGATTTTCTAAACACTATTTACTCAACATCAGTGAAGACAGCGATTATAAACCTCGCCAATCTACTAACAAATGCTAATACGCCAGCAGAAATACATATACTGTACTCTCTTGAAACTAATGAAGAATTAAACAAGAAAAAGTAGAACATATGTATGAAAAGGAGCGTTAGGTCCTAAACGATCTGAGGGGGTGAAGTTTCAATTAGTAGGCCTCTATAGAAGATTTCCTCTCCTCTATGAAAATAAAAAATAGCGGGATTCACACACTGCGGCTGTCTGTGCAGTCGGTGTGTGAGGCTTTTTCCCCTCACAGTCGTAAAAAAATTGTAAGGTTACATTATAAAAAAAAATTCCCATGCATTTCTTCAAAAAATAAAGGGGCTAACTTATTTAGAAATAAATTATATTAATGCATCAATTTTTAATTGATAATGAACTTTGCCCAATTCAGAATAACTCTTCCTTCGTTTTTTTTTTTTTTTTAAACTGACAACGCCAAGGCAGTAGTCATATTGGAAAATCCAAACAATTCATGCATAAAAAAAAAGTAGAGTAAAAAAGAATAGCCTTTTAAAACAAAAGTTCGTGAAATAATTCGAGTGAAAAGAAATGAATGAAACGAGGAAAAGAAAAACTTTCGATAAATTACTAACAATACTTATCTTGTTAACATCTTTTTGTTTAGGTACGTATAAAAAAATTTGCTAAGCAATCATTTATACCTTCATTCTATCTATTCCACAAACTTGAAATTTACAAATGAGAGAAATGCCAATGGGCATACAAATTATATAATTATACATGGCAGACGTAAAACAAATTTGAAGAATTTCAACAAATTATTGTCTAACGTAAAACAAAAAATGCTAATGAAATACGTCAAATGCTAGCCACTGTTTGAACTTTTAAAGAATGAAGATAAAATTTATGAGATATGTAATTAAGAAAACATCGACCTGTGTATTATATTACCGTAATAATGAATTTATCAAAAAAAGAGAATACATTTTAAATACATAGCAATTTATAGCGAAGATCGACTTTACTTTAAAAAAAAAATTAACAATTTACAATTCGTTATATTTATCTAGGCACTTATATATTATTTAAGCTGATAGCAAAAGCTGAAAAAAAAACTTCTAAAAAGGTACCAATTTTAAATACAGAGTCATTATAATTTGTAATACGTCTTCTGGATCTATTAAAACAGCCTGTCCATCTTACTTTTTAAATACTTAACAAAAATGGCATACCCATACAATATACACGCTACATATACATATTATCACCATAAGGTCGTCAATTCTAGGAGTGGTTGGAAACGCATCTCAACTCTTTCCTTTTCTGAGCATCTCCCTAAAACTAGAACGTTCCCCATCCTTAACCATTTGTGAACAGTAATCTCATCTAGGTCCACCTCTACTCTGACTAGCCCTTCATGCATGAGAATATGTCCTAACAACCTATCTCGACCATATCTTACCGATTTCCATGGAGTCCTCTATTCTCCTATTTTTTCTAATGGCTCTTCATTTCTAACCTTCTTTCTCCAATAATCTCAATATCCTCATCATTCGCCTGTAAGATTACATTTCCAACGCTTTTAACCTTTTCTCTTCCGTCGCGCCAGCCGTCCATGTTTTGAATTTTTAATTAACCGTTCGCATGCATTGAAGTTACTTTTGAAGGCGACTCGATCTTGTGCTATGTTCTGTTTTATATTTCTACTCCTCCTTCCATCCTGACTTATCTGACTTACTACATACCGAAAATCAGCCACTTCTTCTAATTTTTCTGTTTTATATCTCTACTGCTTCTTTCATGCTGCCTTATCTGACTTACTACATACCAAAAAAATCAGCCACTTTTTCTAATTTTTCGTCTCCTAGCATACCACTATTTTTGTTTTACTTTTTCTTATTTTCATACAATACTGTTTGTCAATATCGCATCCATTTTATTTAAGGCTATCTCTAACTCCTCCTTACTATTCACATGTGTTAAACTGCTCATTCTGATGTTAGTTTTGCCTGGCAGGGCTCATTAACCCCACGTGGAGTAATACAAGGATGTGTCCAGAAGGACCAAAATGGTTATTTTGTTTTCATTAAAGCTAAACATTGATATAACCTCATATAATTACACTGCTGGAAGTGACTGGAATAAATACACATAATGTCGTAGTTTCTAACAGGTTGTTCAGTTTGCTTTGGATTGTTGTGGAATTTACTTGTTTGTTAGTATTAGTGTATTTATTTAGTGGTCATTTCATAAAATACTATTACAATAAGGACAATTAGTAGTGTGATAGTGCATTCTAGTAGGGTTCTTATTCAACCGTCAGTTGGTGGTGAGTTACATAGTTACATTATCAATGCCTATTGTATAATTCGAAATATTTCCGGTATCTGGGCAAAAAATCGCAGCAAAAGGGAACGCCGCTGCCAGTGTTGCATTGAATCGAATGGCGGACAATTTCAACATTTTTGTAAAAGATACGCTTTTCTTTTTCACTTTTACTTTTTTTTACAAGGTGGAAGTGCATTCGGCTTCTTCCCGGTAAGTACTTGTTATATTCACACTAAATCAGCTGAGCGACGTTAGTCGCTTAGATCCAGACCCGTAATGAACCAAATTGTACGTTCAAATTTGCAAAGACGATTTGCGAGCTCAATTGTCACTGGATTGAAAAATTGTAGAACACTTTTTTGTTGTATTTTTTGTCAGGAATCCATGTTTTTTTTTTAATTATTATAAATGGGACACCCTGTATACTAGGACGTGGCTTCGCTACTGGCAACAGTGCCCCCAATTGCACTCATGGTTACCGGCACGGTACATCATTATTATGACGTGGTCAACCACTCCCACCCCACAGTCTCTACCGTTAGCATAGCATGAGCGTAGTGAATGTTGTCGCGGTTTCCCACAATTTCTATAGTTTTGTTAGGTAATGTCTTCTTTTTTTTTTTACTTTATTGCTATTACCTGCAGCTTATTGGGGTGCTGCTGTGACCAAGGAGGCACAACCTATTAATACGTGTATGTCGAAGTTGTTGTTTCTGTGCTTTCACACAAAAACAAGTGGCAGGACCTTTGAGGTACACATGACCAACTTCTCATTAAGATAAATAAAGAAATTATAGGTAATTAAGTAATTAGATTGGAAAAATTATACAATTTTTCTTATTTTTAGTAATATCAAAAACTATAAAATAAATTACGCTTGTGTTTACGCAAAACTTTTCCAACAATTAACACATGAATATTCTTATTAAATATTGTAAAACGTGACTGAAATTTTATTACAGACGTCAGAAAAGGGGACACCTGCAGTCTTAGAACAACATCTAATATGCACACGTGTATATGAATTAATATATAAATATATTTCATTCCATCTGATAGGAAAGTTATAAAGTAGAATTCCACTTTTTAAAATACAAAGATCGTTTCAGCAACTGATCTAGCCGAAGGCGCTGTAGACTGCGGCCGTGCAATAAAAATGTCGCACAAATTTTCACTCGCTTATTAGAAATCGAACTAGGAACTGTCGTACGAAAAAGTCCATCCATATTTAGGAGCAAGTAGGACATATAATTTAGTGGCCAGACGACAACGTTACGAAATATGTTAGATGCATACATATGATGTCCGGAATGTCTTGTAAAATTGAACTTTATGTTGAGTAAAAATACTATTTCGTTTTGCTTTTTTTTTCCAAATTAACAAGATCTAAAACTTACGATTACGAAAAAATATGCAAAACAAAATTTTAAACTTTAAGGTAAGACACTTTCACTAATAAACATCAGTTCATTTTGAAAGTTTAATGTCTTTGTACGAGACACCTTGTATTTGTCGTTAGGGTATTACGACAAGTTGCCTGTTATTACCTGTATTTTGCCGTATGATAAATTCTAGACAACCGTGTAATAGACAGAAAATTAAGGAGTGAATGCGTGGTACCATTCAAAAGGGCATAGCCGGAGTAATATGGGAAATCTGCCCCGCGGCTTTTTCGACTCACACTCAGAGGATCGATTTGGTGTCGAATAAAAATAATTCACCTCAATTTTTAGCTCTTGAACTCAAACGGTATTCGAGATTTTCAGGTTTTTTCGTAAATCTCGAATACCGTTTGAGTTCAAGAGCTAAAAATTGAGGTGAATTATTTTTATTCGACACCAAATCGATCCTCTGAGTGTGAGTCGAAAAAGCCGCGGGGGCAGATTTCCCATATTAATCCGGCTATGCCCTTTTACGCCTATAAATATACTTTTTTACAGGATTACTTTTAGATTTTACCATAAGGGCTTATTAATTTCTGGTGTGATATTTCTTACAATACTTTTTCGGATACTTCGTATTCGTACAATTTTTTGACAAAGTTTACTTACTAATGTACTTTGATACGGATTAGGTAATATAGGTACAAGAAAAACTGTGTAGCGTAGCGCAACATTGATAATGTTCTCAATGCTCTTGTTTTATTTTTGGTGATAAAGTAGGGGCGGAGCTGCAATACCTAAACATTATACTCCTACGGCCGATACACGGCACTTTCATGAGGGAAGCTATTTAATTCTCGCCCTTTCAATTATACCAACTAAACAAGACTGATTTTTAGTGATTTTTCATCCTTAATGTTGATAGTCTAGAATACGAGCGCACGACCACTGCGACTCTCCTCAAAGCGTTGTTTTTTTGTCATAGTAAGACCTAATTTCTTTTTGTGGTTAGAAACGTTTAAGTGTGGTTGAATTCATAATTCGACATTAAACTTTCGCAACCAAGATGGAAAAGGTTATGGATTCACTAGAAAATAATTCTTTAGGCAAGACAGTGAGGAAGACGGCGACCAGTCAAGTAAAAGAAGAAAGATGGATGATGTCGTTAATGTTACAGAACTACAAGAGAAGGTAGACTTTTTAACATAGATGCTTAGTCAAGGGATGATGTTGGTTCAGTAGACGAGATGGAAAACCCACCTGTTTCAATTACTTCATTTGACTTGGGTGAATTTAATACTGAAGAAGAAAGTTTTGCGACCAGCATCCCAGAGTTGAATGACTATATTAGATACCTTGCAGACATTTGGCTCCGCAGACTGGAAAGAGGTTAGATATAGTAACACCTTGAATGAATTTCTAGTTTCAGCAGGTTTTGCTGACCGTAAAGTTAATGCTGAACCCTATTACTTGGAGAAGGGTAAAGATCAGTCGAAGAATACCGAGCGTGATGGCAGGTTTATCTAAGGAGCAGCGAGAACTACTACAGGAAGTAGTGAGTCAGATAGTTCTTTGGGCTCAGAGCTATGAAGATGAGATAAATGAAAAATATTTGAGTGAGTTTATCACTCTGAATCTGGGTCCTGAATCAGACTATTTCAAGATTACAAATCAGATGCTGCAGATAGTATGTGATAAGCATGCAGTGTGTAGAAGCTAGATGAGATCGATTATTTCAGAGATCTCAAATAAGAATGAAAACGGCCTTATGTATGATTTCGTCTAGCTCCAAATATCTGTTTAATAAATCTCTAGGTGGTGCTCAGACGTGGCTTAACACATCAGATTACGCTGCGCCGAAGAAGCCGGCTCAAAGGAAGGAATTGAGTCAGATTAGATCTGAGACTCGTAATTCCTATAGTGACCAGGGATTGAAAGGTAATAATCGGAGTCATAAGAATAATAGTAACAAGAACGATTTTTTGAGGCAGTGGTCATCAAACTCCTTTCGTAAGGGATCCAGTAATCGACTATGTGAAACCAGCCGCGTTTTCACATACACCCATACTATAGGTCAGTTGGTCCACTTCCAAATTCGAGACAAGAGAATCGCCTGAGATGACAGAGCAACCAGAAAAGATGAAGAAACAGAAAATTCTATAGATTCCCAAGAAAGCTGGCCCCAATTTTTTTTCAAGAAGAAAGTGTGACCTATTGTTGACCTTCGAAGTCTCAACAATTTTATAAAACCAAACACTTTTCATTTAATTTCGCATTTCAAGATTCCAGATTTTCTTCAGTCAAAAGATTGGATGACGAAGTTGGATAACTCACATCTTCGGCCTCTCAGCGGCACCTTACCTTTTTGCTACAATATCGAACTGGATCGGAGAGATTCTTCGTGCAAAAAAGATAAGAGTGGTAGTTTACTTAGACTATTTCTTGCTGATCTCTCAAGACAAGGAAAACCTAAAAACTCAGACAATCGTAGCTATACAGTTGATGGAATATCTAGAGCACATGAACAGACAGAAATGCGTGATGGAGCCTTGTCAGGACTTGGGAACAAACAGAAATGCGTGATGGAGCCTTGTCAGGACTTGGAATTCCTTGGTATTGTTTGGAATATAGAACGTTATAAATTCTTGCAGAGCTGAAAATCAGCAGACTCAGATATCTGGTTCAAGGAATAAGAAAATCAAAGAGTTGTATCCTGCACCAGATACAAGAACTTCTCGGCCATCTGAATTTTGCCAACTTCATTATATTAACAGAGGTCACCTTCACTGCCGCCATCTTCCGCAATTTATCACAGACTTCAAACAGAATCGTCTTCGCGAGAGACGAACAATGAACAACCAAGCTATGAAGGAACTGGACAGGTAGTGCGAAGCCTCAGCGGGCACCAATTACATTTACAAACCTCCAGTAACTAATTCCCTAACAATAGATGACGCAGGCAAGGGCTGGAGAGCTCATTTGAAAGGTATTCAGATGCCAGGGCTTTGGTGAAGAAATTAAAGGTTGTGGCATTCCAACAAGAATTATTCGCAGTATTGGCAGTGATCGAGAGACAGTCGCATTGCCTTCAAGACGCTCGTATTCTCCTACAGTCCTACAATCGGTCAGAGAATTTAGATCAGAAAGGAAGGAGGCACGAGATGACTTACAGGCTACTTCAATTAGTTGACGACTTGAAGTTCACACTGTGAGCCTTTTACCTGTCAGGAAGATACAACGGACAACGAACAGATTATACCGCTCTGCCAGAATGACATTTATTGTAGAAAATATTTTCAATAGGTGAGGCAGACCTCACATCGACCTGTTTGTCTTAAGAGAGTCGCCTGTTGTGGAAAGTTATGTCTCTCTAGATTCTAACGATCAATCAGCTCTCTTTAGAGATGCCTTCAGTCGAGGGTGGTTGTTTCGTTTGGCATAGGTGTTTCCACCACCTAATTTGATTCCCAAGGTGTTGGCACATCCCAACAAGGGTCAGGGTCAGTTCATATTAACAGCTCCAGAATTAGAGAAGACGTTCTGGATGACAAAATCGCGGCCTGAAACATCCAGTTGTGGTGTAAAATCTCAGGGAAGTCTTANTAAAAAAAAAGTAGAGTAAAAAAGAATAGCCTTTTAAAACAAAAGTTCGTGAAATAATTCGAGTGAAAAGAAATGAATGAAACGAGGAAAAGAAAAACTTTCGATAAATTACTAACAATACTTATCTTGTTAACATCTTTTTGTTTAGGTACGTATAAAAAAATTTGCTAAGCAATCATTTATACCTTCATTCTATCTATTCCACAAACTTGAAATTTACAAATGAGAGAAATGCCAATGGGCATACAAATTATATAATTATACATGGCAGACGTAAAACAAATTTGAAGAATTTCAACAAATTATTGTCTAACGTAAAACAAAAAATGCTAATGAAATACGTCAAATGCTAGCCACTGTTTGAACTTTTAAAGAATGAAGATAAAATTTATGAGATATGTAATTAAGAAAACATCGACCTGTGTATTATATTACCGTAATAATGAATTTATCAAAAAAAGAGAATACATTTTAAATACATAGCAATTTATAGCGAAGATCGACTTTACTTTAAAAAAAAAATTAACAATTTACAATTCGTTATATTTATCTAGGCACTTATATATTATTTAAGCTGATAGCAAAAGCTGAAAAAAAAACTTCTAAAAAGGTACCAATTTTAAATACAGAGTCATTATAATTTGTAATACGTCTTCTGGATCTATTAAAACAGCCTGTCCATCTTACTTTTTAAATACTTAACAAAAATGGCATACCCATACAATATACACGCTACATATACATATTATCACCATAAGGTCGTCAATTCTAGGAGTGGTTGGAAACGCATCTCAACTCTTTCCTTTTCTGAGCATCTCCCTAAAACTAGAACGTTCCCCATCCTTAACCATTTGTGAACAGTAATCTCATCTAGGTCCACCTCTACTCTGACTAGCCCTTCATGCATGAGAATATGTCCTAACAACCTATCTCGACCATATCTTACCGATTTCCATGGAGTCCTCTATTCTCCTATTTTTTCTAATGGCTCTTCATTTCTAACCTTCTTTCTCCAATAATCTCAATATCCTCATCATTCGCCTGTAAGATTACATTTCCAACGCTTTTAACCTTTTCTCTTCCGTCGCGCCAGCCGTCCATGTTTTGAATTTTTAATTAACCATTCGCAAGCATTGAAGTTACTTTTGAAGGCGACTCGATCTTGTGCTATGTTCTGTTTTATATCTCTACTCCTCCTTCCATCCTGACTTATCTGACTTACTACATACCGAAAATCAGCCACTTCTTCTAATTTTTCTGTTTTATATCTCTACTGCTTCTTTCATGCTGCCTTATCTGACTTACTACATACCAAAAAAATCAGCCACTTTTTCTAATTTTTCGTCTCCTAGCATACCACTATTTTTGTTTTACTTTTTCTTATTTTCATACAATACTGTTTGTCAATATCGCATCCATTTTATTTAAGGCTATCTCTAACTCCTCCTTACTATTCACATGTGTTAAACTGCTCATTCTGATGTTAGTTTTGCCTGGCAGGGCTCATTAACCCCACGTGGAGTAATACAAGGATGTGTCCAGAAGGACCAAAATGGTTATTTTGTTTTCATTAAAGCTAAACATTGATATAACCTCATATAATTACACTGCTGGAAGTGACTGGAATAAATACACATAATGTCGTAGTTTCTAACAGGTTGTTCAGTTTGCTTTGGATTGTTGTGGAATTTACTTGTTTGTTAGTATTAGTGTATTTATTTAGTGGTCATTTCATAAAATACTATTACAATAAGGACAATTAGTAGTGTGATAGTGCATTCTAGTAGGGTTCTTATTCAACCGTCAGTTGGTGGTGAGTTACATAGTTACATTATCAATGCCTATTGTATAATTCGAAATATTTCCGGTATCTGGGCAAAAAATCGCAGCAAAAGGGAACGCCGCTGCCAGTGTTGCATTGAATCGAATGGCGGACAATTTCAACATTTTTGTAAAAGATACGCTTTTNCAGGCGATTCTCTTGTCTCGAATTTGGAAGTGGACCAACTGACCTATAGTATGGGTGTATGTGAAAACGCGGCTGGTTTCACATAGTCGATTACTGGATCCCTTACGAAAGGAGTTTGATGACCACTGCCTCAAAAAATCGTTCTTGTTACTATTATTCTTATGACTCCGATTATTACCTTTCAATCCCTGGTCACTATAGGAATTACGAGTCTCAGATCTAATCTGACTCAATTCCTTCCTTTGAGCCGGCTTCTTCGGCGCAGCGTAATCTGATGTGTTAAGCCACGTCTGAGCACCACCTAGAGATTTATTAAACAGATATTTGGAGCTAGACGAAATCATACATAAGGCCGTTTTCATTCTTATTTGAGATCTCTGAAATAATCGATCTCATCTAGCTTCTACACACTGCATGCTTATCACATACTATCTGCAGCATCTGATTTGTAATCTTGAAATAGTCTGATTCAGGACCCAGATTCAGAGTGATAAACTCACTCAAATATTTTTCATTTATCTCATCTTCATAGCTCTGAGCCCAAAGAACTATCTGACTCACTACTTCCTGTAGTAGTTCTCGCTGCTCCTTAGATAAACCTGCCATCACGCTCGGTATTCTTCGACTGATCTTTACCCTTCTCCAAGTAATAGGGTTCAGCATTAACTTTACGGTCAGCAAAACCTGCTGAAACTAGAAATTCATTCAAGGTGTTACTATATCTAACCTCTTTCCAGTCTGCGGAGCCAAATGTCTGCAAGGTATCTAATATAGTCATTCAACTCTGGGATGCTGGTCGCAAAACTTTCTTCTTCAGTATTAAATTCACCCAAGTCAAATGAAGTAATTGAAACAGGTGGGTTTTCCATCTCGTCTACTGAACCAACATCATCCCTTGACTAAGCATCTATGTTAAAAAGTCTACCTTCTCTTGTAGTTCTGTAACATTAACGACATCATCCATCTTTCTTCTTTTACTTGACTGGTCGCCGTCTTCCTCACTGTCTTGCCTAAAGAATTATTTTCTAGTGAATCCATAACCTTTTCCATCTTGGTTGCGAAAGTTTAATGTCGAATTATGAATTCAACCACACTTAAACGTTTCTAACCACAAAAAGAAATTAGGTCTTACTATGACAAAAAAACAACGCTTTGAGGAGAGTCGCAGTGGTCGTGCGCTCGTATTCTAGACTATCAACATTAAGGATGAAAAATCACTAAAAATCAGTCTTGTTTAGTTGGTATAATTGAAAGGGCGAGAATTAAATAGCTTCCCTCATGAAAGTGCCGTGTATCGGCCGTAGGAGTATAATGTTTAGGTATTGCAGCTCCGCCCCTACTTTATCACCAAAAATAAAACAAGAGCATTGAGAACATTATCAATGTTGCGCTACGCTACACAGTTTTTCTTGTACCTATATTACCTAATCCGTATCAAAGTACATTAGTAAGTAAACTTTGTCAAAAAATTGTACGAATACGAAGTATCCGAAAAAGTATTGTAAGAAATATCACACCAGAAATTAATAAGCCCTTATGGTAAAATCTAAAAGTAATCCTGTAAAAAAGTATATTTATAGGCGTAAAAGGGCATAGCCGGATTAATATGGGAAATCTGCCCCCGCGGCTTTTTCGACTCACACTCAGAGGATCGATTTGGTGTCGAATAAAAATAATTCACCTCAATTTTTAGCTCTTGAACTCAAACGGTATTCGAGATTTACGAAAAAACCTGAAAATCTCGAATACCGTTTGAGTTAAAGAGCTAAAAATTGAGGTGAATTATTTTTATTCGACACCAAATCGATCCTCTGAGTGTGAGTCGAAAAAGCCGCGGGGGCAGATTTCCCATATTAATCCGGCTATGCCCTTTTACGCCTATAAATATACTTTTTTACAGGATTACTTTTAGATTTTACCATAAGGGCTTATTAATTTCTGGTGTGATATTTCTTACAATACTTTTTCGGATACTTCGTATTCGTACAATTTTTTGACAAAGTTTACTTACTAATGTACTTTGATACGGATTAGGTAATATAGGTACAAGAAAAACTGTGTAGCGTAGCGCAACATTGATAATGTTCTCAATGCTCTTGTTTTATTTTTGGTGATAAAGTAGGGGCGGAGCTGCAATACCTAAACATTATACTCCTACGGCCGATACACGGCACTTTCATGAGGGAAGCTATTTAATTCTCGCCCTTTCAATTATACCAACTAAACAAGACTGATTTTTAGTGATTTTTCATCCTTAATGTTGATAGTCTAGAATACGAGCGCACGACCACTGCGACTCTCCTCAAAGCGTTGTTTTTTTGTCATAGTAAGACCTAATTTCTTTTTGTGGTTAGAAACGTTTAAGTGTGGTTGAATTCATAATTCGACATTAAACTTTCGCAACCAAGATGGAAAAGGTTATGGATTCACTAGAAAATAATTCTTTAGGCAAGACAGTGAGGAAGACGGCGACCAGTCAAGTAAAAGAAGAAAGATGGATGATGTCGTTAATGTTACAGAACTACAAGAGAAGGTAGACTTTTTAACATAGATGCTTAGTCAAGGGATGATGTTGGTTCAGTAGACGAGATGGAAAACCCACCTGTTTCAATTACTTCATTTGACTTGGGTGAATTTAATACTGAAGAAGAAAGTTTTGCGACCAGCATCCCAGAGTTGAATGACTATATTAGATACCTTGCAGACATTTGGCTCCGCAGACTGGAAAGAGGTTAGATATAGTAACACCTTGAATGAATTTCTAGTTTCAGCAGGTTTTGCTGACCGTAAAGTTAATGCTGAACTCTATTACTTGGAGAAGGGTAAAGATCAGTCGAAGAATACCGAGCGTGATGGCAGGTTTATCTAAGGAGCAGCGAGAACTACTACAGGAAGTAGTGAGTCAGATAGTTCTTTGGGCTCAGAGCTATGAAGATGAGATAAATGAAAAATATTTGAGTGAGTTTATCACTCTGAATCTGGGTCCTGAATCAGACTATTTCAAGATTACAAATCAGATGCTGCAGATAGTATGTGATAAGCATGCAGTGTGTAGAAGCTAGATGAGATCGATTATTTCAGAGATCTCAAATAAGAATGAAAACGGCCTTATGTATGATTTCGTCTAGCTCCAAATATCTGTTTAATAAATCTCTAGGTGGTGCTCAGACGTGGCTTAACACATCAGATTACGCTGCGCCGAAGAAGCCGGCTCAAAGGAAGGAATTGAGTCAGATTAGATCTGAGACTCGTAATTCCTATAGTGACCAGGGATTTAAAGGTAATAATCGGAGTCATAAGAATAATAGTAACAAGAACGATTTTTTGAGGCAGTGGTCATCAAACTCCTTTCGTAAGGGATCCAGTAATCGACTATGTGAAACCAGCCGCGTTTTCACATACACCCATACTATAGGTCAGTTGGTCCACTTCCAAATTCGAGACAAGAGAATCGCCTGAGATGACAGAGCAACCAGAAAAGATGAAGAAACAGAAAATTCTATAGATTCCCAAGAAAGCTGGCCCCAATTTTTTTTCAAGAAGAAAGTGTGACCTATTGTTGACCTTCGAAGTCTCAACAATTTTATAAAACCAAACACTTTTCATTTAATTTCGCATTTCAAGATTCCAGATTTTCTTCAGTCAAAAGATTGGATGACGAAGTTGGATAACTCACATCTTCGGCCTCTCAGCGGCACCTTACCTTTTTGCTACAATATCGAACTGGATCGGAGAGATTCTTCGTGCAAAAAAGATAAGAGTGGTAGTTTACTTAGACTATTTCTTGCTGATCTCTCAAGACAAGGAAAACCTAAAAACTCAGACAATCGTAGCTATACAGTTGATGGAATATCTAGAGCACATGAACAGACAGAAATGCGTGATGGAGCCTTGTCAGGACTTGGGAACAAACAGAAATGCGTGATGGAGCCTTGTCAGGACTTGGAATTCCTTGGTATTGTTTGGAATATAGAACGTTATAAATTCTTGCAGAGCTGAAAATCAGCAGACTCAGATATCTGGTTCAAGGAATAAGAAAATCAAAGAGTTGTATCCTGCACCAGATACAAGAACTTCTCGGCCATCTGAATTTTGCCAACTTCATTATATTAACAGAGGTCACCTTCACTGCCGCCATCTTCCGCAATTTATCACAGACTTCAAACAGAATCGTCTTCGCGAGAGACGAACAATGAACAACCAAGCTATGAAGGAACTGGACAGGTAGTGCGAAGCCTCAGCGGGCACCAATTACATTTACAAACCTCCAGTAACTAATTCCCTAACAATAGATGACGCAGGCAAGGGCTGGAGAGCTCATTTGAAAGGTATTCAGATGCCAGGGCTTTGGTGAAGAAATTAAAGGTTGTGGCATTCCAACAAGAATTATTCGCAGTATTGGCAGTGATCGAGAGACAGTCGCATTGCCTTCAAGACGCTCGTATTCTCCTACAGTCCTACAATCGGTCAGAGAATTTAGATCAGAAAGGAAGGAGGCACGAGATGACTTACAGGCTACTTCAATTAGTTGACGACTTGAAGTTCACACTGTGAGCCTTTTACCTGTCAGGAAGATACAACGGACAACGAACAGATTATACCGCTCTGCCAGAATGACATTTATTGTAGAAAATATTTTCAATAGGTGAGGCAGACCTCACATCGACCTGTTTGTCTTAAGAGAGTCGCCTGTTGTGGAAAGTTATGTCTCTCTAGATTCTAACGATCAATCAGCTCTCTTTAGAGATGCCTTCAGTCGAGGGTGGTTGTTTCGTTTGGCATAGGTGTTTCCACCACCTAATTTGATTCCCAAGGTGTTGGCACATCCCAACAAGGGTCAGGGTCAGTTCATATTAACAGCTCCAGAATTAGAGAAGACGTTCTGGATGACAAAATCGCGGCCTGAAACATCCAGTTGTGGTGTAAAATCTCAGGGAAGTCTTAATAAACTTATAAACAGGATCACCTCCACTCCAAATAGATCTGATTGCACTGAAAGCGTAGAAAATTAATTGTAGGAAGATATCCCGAGAAGAGAGAGACTTAATTAAGGAGGGCTGGAGAAGATCGACTCTTGAAACTTATAAGGGTCCGATTCGTAAATGGTTAAGATGGCACCAGGAGAAACAGTTAGATCCTGTAAAGATAGAAGGTCAGCAGGTTTCAAGACTTTTAGCAAATCTATTTCTCATGGACAGTCTGGCTAAGAGTACGATCTTGGTCCTTTAGGCAGCGACAGCCACAGTTTGCTCAGGAAGAGAGACGGAAGGAATATCTTCAAATTTTCTAGTCTGGATAGGTTTTCCCGCTTGAAGTGCTATAGTACAAGGATAAGCACTGTGCACTGAGACCTTATGTAAGGTTAGGGTATGAAGGATGACCATTAACAATACGTAACTGCTACGCACATCGACAACGATACCCCTAAAGTAAGTAATAATCCTTATTTTAAACGCAAATTCCTTTATTTTATCGGACGATATTGAAAAACCTCCCACCTTACATGCATTTGTAAAAAATGTCAGGATTTTCATAATTATTTACCTTTTCTATTGTAAGAAATATGTATTACATTTTACTTCCGGTTTTTCACAAGGTAACACTTTTTTTCAGTTGTATAGATCACTACCCATATATGTACCTACTTACAAATATCAGAATGCAATATAATAGCAACGTAAAATATTTACGAGTAATGTAAAAGCAAACGAGAATGTAAAATATGATAAAAAAACTACATAATTATTTACAAGGATTTCCCCGCTTTTATATTTTTTTGTCAATGTAGGTACATAGTTTACAACAAGCACAACAGTAACTTATGCAATACTATTTATTAATTACAATATCTCTTTTCATCATTTTATGCCTATATGAATTTACAATGAGACCACTATACGACTGTCTATGAATATGAATTAAACGAGTAATTCATTCAACACGTTGATTAGACGTGCACAAATTGTGACAACTTCATCTGAATAAGTTGAGCTCTTTAAAGTTGAAAAAAGTAAAACCGTAGGTAAAGTTAAGGAATGTTTATTTTAAATAAAATAGCAATACAAATTTTATTGATTGTAGAGGTAGCGTGCTAAACGAACACGAACTACTTTAATTATGTATCAAAATACGTTTTCCTTTTGTCTATTTTACCCGTACTTTGGGAATAAAATATGCCAACTACATATTTTTGGGAAAAAAATAAGACTGCATAATACGGTATTTGGAACAACGCCTAGCAGGGATTGATACCTCACCTCACTGGAAAGCTGATTCAACAACAATCAATGTCTGTCAGGATGGATATCTAACCTAACATAATCTAACCCAGCCACACTCATTACTATCATATTACGGTATTTGGGACAATGTCCAACAAAGAGTGATACCTCGATGAACAACTGATTGTTCAACAATAACCACAATCTGTCATGACGGAAACCTAACCCAACTCAGTGTAACCTAACCACACTCGTTAATATCACATTACATTATTTCGAACAACGCCTGGCGGAGAGTGATACCTCAATGGAAAGTTGATAGTTCCACAAAAATCGAAGTCAGTCATGACGGAAATCTAACCCAACTCATCCTAACCTAGCCACAATGATTGTTATCATATCTCAATTACTGTTTATTATATAATATGTGGTATGGAAGCCGATCAGCTTTGGGATTCGAATAAGGGCCTGTAGTGCTACATGTAAGGAGCTAACTTCTGCGCTACTAAGCTGAAGTTAAAGAGAAGGGTCATTATTGTCCTTTTAGCTTAATGTAAACTGCCTGCTAGGTATTATGAGCATTTAAGCCATTCTCCCATACATTTGATAATGTAAAGGGCGTAATTTATTTTTGTTCAAAACTTTCGAACTGGTTGAATTCTTCTACGCGTTCAAACGATGGGTCAATAGCCATCTTGGTGTACGCTACACCTTATATTAAAGTCCTGCTCAATAATAGCAAATATATAGTATAAGGACTATCTCAAAATCATAAGAACTCAGTTTTAAACTGTTGCTCAAAAATCATTTGACTTGGAACATTTTTTTAATGTTCAGCTTTACCTTGTATCCTCTAAGAAACTTATGGATTCTATTGAAAGTAACTATCCTAAACATTTTTTATTAGCTGCTAGTCCAATTATGAGGTTTTCCAGATTTTCAACAGCATTTATTTATTAGGTTTACATTTTCATTACGCGTATTATGTATTAATGTGTACGCATTTCTTTATCCGCAAACAATTGCCATTAAAATCGTTTTACGGGCATTGTGTTACTCAAGCTGCCTAACTCAAAACGATTTTAAGGTAATAACCTGCAATACAGAGTCGTAATGTTTTTTTTTAACTTCTCTAATCGTAAATTACTTTGCAAATAAAGACAAAAGGCTCTAGTATTATGTTTATTGAACGAGACGGATGTTCCTAGCTTTAATTCGGATTTTCTGTCGAGTAAGCTATTTTTATTTTGAACCGGCTTCAAAAAACAAAAAGTTCTCAATTATTCGACTGTATTTTTTTGGATGTTCTTATGCTGATTCGCCGATTGTGAACCGATTTTAATTATTCTCTTTATGTCAAATATGATATCATTTAAATTTAAATATTCCAATTCTATTGGAGTTAGAGATAGCTTTAAATAAAATGAAAGTGGTATTGACAAAACAGTACTGTATGAAAATAAATAAAAGTAAAACAAAAATATTGAGTTGCAAGGGAACAAAAAGTAAGGAAAGAGCGAATATAAAGATAGGAGATGAAAAATTAGAAGAAGTGGCCGATTTTAGGTATCTAGGAAGTCAGACAAGTCAGGACAGAAGGAGCAGTAGGGATATAAAGCAGAGAATAGCGCAGGGTCGAGTCGCCTTCAATAAAAAGAAGTCACTTCCATGCTCGCGAACGGTTAATTTAGAAATTCGAAAAGGTTGCTAAAGGTGTATGTTTGGAGCACGACACTGTACGGGTGTGAAACACTGGCTGTGGGCGCGACGGAAAAGAAAAGGTTAGAAGTGTTCGAAATGTGGTGTTACAGGCGAATGATGAGGATACCGTGGATAGAGAAGGTTAGAAATTAAGAGGTATTAGAGAGAGTAAAAGAACAGAGGACTCTATGGATGTCAATAAGAAATAGGCGAGATGGGTTAGTAATGACACCTTCTCAGGCATGAACGTCTAGTCAGAGACATATTAGAGACAGAAACGGAAGTTAGGAGGGGTAGAGGTAGGCCTAGATTAGATTACTGTTCGCAAATAGTTAAAGATATAGGTTATTCTAGTTTTAGAGAAACGCGAAGATTAGCTTGGGATAGGAAAGAGTAGAGGTGCGTGTCCAACCAGTCTTAGGACTGATGACCTTATGATGATGATGATTCCAATTCTAAGAGTAGAAAATTAGAGGATGATTCCTGTTTTTAACTTTTTATTTTCATTTGTACATATAGGCAATACTGAAGTCAGTTTTTGTGTATAACGACAGAACAGCAGCGCAATGCTCAGTTCTTGGAAACGGTTATCAGTGCTGATCCGATGTGATTATTTTGATGAGGAAAAAAACGCGATCGATTTTATCGTTACCATAAAACAAAGCACGTTACTTTTATGTACTAAAAGTTAATGTCTGGCATTAGGCAATTAAGTTACTTTTTATCGGTGCTCGAGCGACGTGTTAAGGGAAATATTTTATTTAATTTATTATTATGCGACGCACAATTGTGCGGTAACCTACGGAAATAGCATACCATTAATGTGTACTCGTCTAATTAAAATCAACGTCCATTCAATTTAATTAATACGTAGAGCTTTTTATAGAAATTGTTTTACTAGCCGCACACATGAAACAGATAATATGAAAGGCAAAACGAATAAGTAACAGTAATAACTCAAACGTCAAATTGTGTAACTTGTAACACGTAAAAAAGTTCTGTCATTCATTCTCCACAACAATGAAAGAGTACAAAGAACATGCTGTAATTATGTATGCTATTCATTACAAATGTTCAATTCCAGCAATTGTAATTGCAATTTACAACGCGTTCATTGAATTTTTAGCTAACTTACTTATTGCTAGTTATTTCTTACTGAAATTCATTTACTAAACAAATTTATTATATTTTACTGTTTCTTTCCCTTAAAGGAGTAGCATTCTCTCATGGGAATGTATTGCTTTACTAGCATATTCCGTGCTGCATGACATTTACAGCCAGTTTTGATGGTTACAGTATGTGATATTTATATGCAACCAATTACAGGGTTTGTCCGGAAAGTAATAGGACTGAGTCGATTTAAAAAAATTATTGAGCCAATCGTTACAATTCTTTAAAAACATTCAAAATAGGCTCCTTCTGGGTCGATACAGCGCTGCCAGCGCAATTTCCAAGCATTGAAGGCGTCACGGAAGGCATTCTCCGGAATAGCCTTAAGAGTCGCGGTGCATGCTGCTTGGATCCCCTCTGTCGCATCAAAATGCTTGCCTTTCATCGGCCTTTTCAGGCGAGCAAACAAAGGGAGGTCCAAAGTTGGCAAAAACTATATTTTTAAATCTAGAAGGCAAGGTATGCTTTTTAGAAAGATAAGTTTCAAATAAAAATTGTAGAGAAATTAAAAACCTTTATTTTGAGCGGTGGTCCGATTAATTTTGTCAATTAGTTATTACAGAAATCCCAAAAAATAGTAAAAAATTGCCATTTCTAATGATTTTATCGCAATGAAATGAAGGTTTTTAAATTTAGAATCGATCTAGTTTTTATGGATGTAAATTGACCAATTTGTTAATGAGATATTGATAATCGTTTATCCGAAGAGACATGAATAATTACTGTGATAACTTTTTTGGGCAAACATTTTCAGTTGCACATAGGTTCAATCTCTTCGTAAAGGTTGAGATCTTCATATCCCATTAGAAGCAAATGAGAAGATTCGTTTTGCTCTTTTAGTGTTTGTTTCAAAGCTACCTTTTCGTATGCCTCGAAAAATTATTTATAATAAAAAATGACCCTCTTCTTTTCAGCAATAAATAAGGGGTTAAACATAAATTTTTTCATTTGCCCCTAACGGGATATGCTCTCAACAACAAACAAATTTATCACAGTAATTATTCATCTCTTTTCGAATAAACAATTAACAATATCTCACTAACAAATTGACCAATTTACGTCCACAAAAACTAGTTCGATTCCAAATTAGAAACCATCATTTCAATGTGATAAAATCATTAAAAAAGTCATTTTTGCAATAAACCAGCAATATACAAGAAATTGCAATTTTTAATGATTTTTGGGATTTCCGCATTAACTAATTGGCAAAAATTAATCGGACTGCAGCTCAAATTAAATTAAATTTAATTTCTCTACAATTTTTATTTGAAGCTTATCTTTTTAAAAAGCATACCTTGCCTTCTAGATCTAAAAACATAGGTTTTGCCAACTTTGGACCTCCCCCATTTGTTAACGCACACTTTTTCGAAGTTTAAAAATATTCAGGAATGTTTAACTTTTCCCCGACTACAACAACAAGGAACAACTCCCGTCCAGTAAGAAATTTATGTCGGAAAAATTCTCTTCCGACTGGACTGAATATCTATAAACGTTTTAAAAGATTTACTTCTCCAATACTTCACATAAATATTCATAATTCTGAACCAAAACCATTATTGTGATGGATATAAAAATTGACGATTTTAACCGAAGACTGTAAAGTTCATCGCTTTTTTTCTATTAAACCATCTTAGATAGAAAGTACGCAGGGAGGTCTTCTTTAAAATTTTAGACCACGGCCTTGTCCCACTTAAACCCGGCACTTTCCGAAACCGATTTTTCCAAATGGTTAATAATAATTTAGAAATCCTGTTAGTACACACCCAGAGACTGATCTTTTGTAACTTACAATAAAATTATTCAAATCAAAAGTTCTTGTAGTCCTGCGCTCATAGAGGTCCTCCGTAAAAACTGAAGCCAAAAATTGAATATCCACTATTGTTTTGTACCAAACCTCGGAGTGAATTTTCAGTGATGTCGACAATTATATTTCTTCAATACAGTGAGTTTTTTGTTGCGAAATTAAGAAACAACTTACAAACATTGTACATAACATTGTTTAATTTTGTAGCACATTGAGTTTACTTTCAACAGCAGAATGTTCGCCTTATCCTTTTGCTTACAAGCGAAATCCATTTACTTTGCACATTAACGGGCATGTATTATTCGGGACAACTGTAAAATGACAACATAGGTACTCCCTCATCTAGAACCTTGTGGTAGACAATTTGTTGATAAGCGTCAGTGAGACGAGATGTTAGATAGTGGAATATGCTAATGACATTTTAACTATTAAAAATCTAAAGTCATGGTATTAACCAAGAAGTACAAGTGAAAAAAAACCTGCAAACATACACTAAGTAGCATAGCTTTAATGCATACCAAAGAGGTCAAATAGCAGAGGGTCACCATGGATAATCAGGAGACATGGATTGAGCACCTTAATATGAAATACCAAAACTTCGTTGCAGGGCATCGAAAATGAGGGTCTTAAATGAATTACTAAGAAATAACTCTTCCACGTGGTTCTGAAACTCTATATCTATTAGGACAAGGTTCATCTAGATACATTAGAAAGATAGCTAGAAAGGTTGAGAGGCTTGACGTTAAGATGCATCCTGAAATGTCGACGCTTACAGCTATTCGCACTTGACGTCCAAACCCCTATTTCTGACCATTGTTGCTAACGATACGACAGCACAGGAGGAAGGTGCTGAATTTAGGAGAGGTTTTCATAATGTCCCTGGAAAAAATGACCATGACTTCTGTTCGATAAAAATATCGAATAAGGCTAGCGAGTAAATCCGATTGGATCACGGGATGTGCAAAGGTGTCAACTGGTAGTGATATTTAATATCCTGATGGATCCAATGGGATAGAGGGGTGTACCGTCGCAAGACGCAAAGGAGAAGGCCTGCGCTTTTCTACTGGCACCATTCACTACGGTATTATATTAACCGAGTTGATGAAACTGCTTTATAATTGTGAGCTGCAATACAGGAACATGATAACTGGGACGCGAAGCACTAGCCCATATGCATGGACAGTAAGAATATTATTGGAACACTTAATGTATACACTACTACAACAAGGCTGATGATGTACGCCGGTACTTTAGGCCTCTTCTTTTAGTACTAACGATACTCTTATGTTTAGTAGCTGATTTAGGTATCAGTGTTTGTAAAATATGAAAACATATTTGAACAGCACCGGACAAGACACGGATCGTATGTAGAAATACACATAGCTAATTATAGTGTGACTTCGACGTCAATAGGACGAGAAACGTAGGTATCTTGTACGACACTCGTCTTTCTCATGTCCTCTGTTAGTGTATAGGAGAAATAGGTTTTACCCTCGGTCAAACTGCAGCATGCAGAAAAAATATCCACATCCTAGAAGGTCCAAATATAAAACTCAAAGATGAATATGTGGTGGGTTTTGCAGAGAAAAATGTGAAAGTCGCGAATAACGTTTCTTGACATTTAAAAGGAAAAGTTGAAGTCATATAAAAAAAGGATGTACAGCTAAAATATATGTAATAAAAAGACGAACAAAGTGAGCCTTGATTGAGTTCAACTGGTGCAATGCTTAATCAGTTAATCTGCACACTTCTTCAAAAATTAGTAACTGCGATTGACACACATGTTAAATGATGAAATTTGCACTCGTAGTATTAGTACAAAAATCTGTAACCTACCTTCCAAATTTTAAATCGCAAATATCGTCTATTTTTTGCAAACCGCTGCTTTTTACAAAAGAAGGCAGTTTTTGGTGCAACGCTGCGAAGCCTCATGATGTTAGAAAAGTAGTGCAAGAAGAGTTCCTCTTCGTTCTCGCTAGCCTATTGAGGAACAATTTCGAGACAATCTAAATCGTTCATTTTCATGTTACTTATCCAACGGGTCGGCAGTTGAGAAAAGAAAAGAAGAAGTTAGTTACATAGCCACATTTATTCCTATACTGAGCCAATCTCGTCATTTCTTGAAAACTCCAGCAATCTACGTATTCAACTAATTGCGAGCACTAATCTAGTCTACTTTTTAGGATACAGTGGATTTCATTTATAGCGACTATTTTGTTATAGCGACGTTAAATCTAAACTCCTTAAATTTAAAGCATACTTTAGTACAAAATTCATGTGGCTATAGCGACTTCGGATGTAACGTCCAGGGTTCGGGTGTAGCGATTGTTATTAATGAATCATTTGTAACAGATCTCTAGTAATCCCATGCAGATATAGCGACCGGAANAGGTTAGGTTAGATTATCGGGTATTGTTCAAGTGACCACACTCTTGCGATCCCCCACCTCCACCCGCTTGAAAATATTTTTTTTATTGAATTTTATTTGAATTATAGTGTATGAAAACTGTCAAAATAATCAACTTTCAACCCGCATAACTTTTTATGGGGGTGTGACCACCCCAAATTTTTTATGGGGTTTAACTCAGGTGACCACCCTCGTTCGATCCCCCTTACCTCACCCCCTTCTAACCCCCATAACTTTTTGTGGGGGTGAGACCGCCACGAACTTTTTATGGTACAGTGGTGGGGGAGACCTCCTCTTTCGATCCCACCTACCCTGCCATCATGTAGACATTAATCGTATATTCGCATTTAAAGGGACTTTTCTTCAAGCTACCGCAGATTAGTTAAAAGGCCAATTAAAAAAAAAAAAATAAAATTTGGCGAGCTTCGGACCTCGCCTTAGCTACTACGATCATGATGAATTTGTAAGGGTTTTGTTTTCGCAATTTGTATACGGGACCCTAATATGATTTTTTAGTATATTTGCATTTTGTGTCTTTCACTGCACTTTGATAACCAACAGCTTTTATCGCATGTCAAATGTGCGATAAAAAAAAAGAAAACGAACGTGTTCAACGGAAAACAATAGTCGCTGTTTCACACAAATTGTATTGATCTAGGTCACGTAAAGTTTTCAGATTAACCACGTACGCTCGAATTAGTTTATTACGTTGGATCGTACGACAGCCATAAATTAAATTTATTAAGGGCGACTATTTTAACGGTCGTAAATGTGAAATTGAATCTGCGATTTTCTTTCACGATTAGGCCAACTTTACAAGCCATTTATATAACACAATTTCTTCACACGGTTTATTACGTTATTTTGAACAATAAAAAACACTTTTTCAGGTCAACTTTTAGCTACTGTAACTAATGCACAAGGTGCAACATACTACAATGAATATTAATTATCGCCAAAAACTATATATTCGGTTATTATGAAAAGTTTCCCCTACTGTATAAAGGCAAGACAAAATGTTCATCGAATTTATAAATTACACATTTTTTTGACAACGAAAAATTAGAAGTGGCTGATTTTCGATATCTAGGAAGTTAGATTAATCAGGATGGCAGGAGCAGTAGAGATATAAAACAGAAGCTTGCGTAGGGTCGCGAACGGTTAATTTAGAAATTCAAAAAAGATTTCTAAAGGTCTGTTTGGACCGCGGCGCTGTACGAGTGCGAAACATGGTCGCGGCGGAAATGAAGCGTTTGAGATCTGGTGTTACACGCGAATAATGAGGACACCGTGCCTAGAGAAGGTTAGAAATGAAGAAATATAAGAAAAAATAGGAAAACATAGAACTCTATGGAAGTTAATAAGAAATAGGCGAGATAGGTTGTAAGGACACCTTCTCAGGCATGAAGGGCTAGTCAGAGACATATTAGAAGCAGAACCCGGAGTTAAAAGGAATTCAAAAATAGAGAAGAAGAGAGATAAGATAGGAAAGAGTAGAAGTACATGTCCAACCGGTCTTAGGACTTACGACATACTTGTGGCGATGATGAGCAAAAATGAATAATTTGGTGAACGTATAGAAAATATACGCTGTATTCCTATCTATCTGTCTGTGTGCATGTGTGCGTGTGTATACTTATACGTACGATAAGTGTATTGCTAACACTGTTGAAAAAAATCATAACATCAAGACGTATTCGTCTTTAAACTAAAAGACAGCAAAAAGAAAATTTAGGAATTTCCTGAAAAGAAGTTATTTATTATTTTATACTGAGGATTCTACCTTGTTATTATTTGCATTGAGATTTAAGTTTATAAACCGCTATTTTCAATTTTAAAAATACTAAATGCAAACTCTAATGGTTTGACTCCCGTCATATTGGTCTAGTCAGATTGATCTATTCAATTTATTCCTATCTAAACCCTGCACGAATTTAACAGCAAACAATTAAACAATTTCGTTAACAAACGAGCCGAAAAGTATATATGAGGGTTAAGGAATAGTTCAGAACTCAACTATTAGTTAGCAGTAAATTTTAATAGATGGCGATATACTACCCGTAAATTAACACTATATCAACGTGCTTTTATGGGACAACTTCAGTATTGCAGGTGATTTGTCGAAGCAACCTACTGTAAGCTAATGTGAACTAATCAGTTCGAATCAGCTTCCACATCTGGTGGTTTCAATAAATTGTTCGGCCATAAACTCAATATTTCTTGAGACATTTACAACAATTTTTGTTGTGTTTATTTCAATACAGTAAAGTCGTTGTTGCTGCTCTCGTAGGTTAGTAGTAAAGTAATGGTGCGTAAAAGCCAGGGTCCCGAGTTGGCAGTACACATGACATTTCTTGAAAAAGAAATGATGTAGAAAAATACTGAAAGGATTAAAATTTGTAGCTAATTTGTTTCTGAAATATAGTTCTACGTCATTTTTATGACGAGATACACTTTTCAATGACAGACCAACAGCACAAAATGGGTAAAATTATCATATAAGACGATAAATTAACAACAAATTCTGGTCCTTACAGTATTTCCCTACGTCAATCCTATTTCGCAATACATTATGCGTAGTGTCAGCTGATTGGCGGTATCCATGTCATTTTTCACTGGAAAGCTGGAGGATAGATTAGCGAAAACATAGGTAAAAGTACCATATTAAAGCGAAAAATTTGCTGCAAAATCTGGCCTTTACCGTATTTGTTTACGGCATATCTACTTCGCGATACACTATGCGTTGTGTTAGTTTAGCGGTTCTCTTGTGGTTTTTCGTTAGTTTTTCAGGAGAATGGACTAGAGGAAAAATGTGTATAATAATAAAGTGGCGTTAATGTGAGTAAAAGTACCATCTTAATGCGAAAAATCAGCTATAAATTCTGGCCTTCGTTTTTCGTTGGACAGCTGGATAATAGACTAGCGGAAAAGTGGGTAAATGTACCATCTTAAAGCGACAAATTAGCTAGAAATTCTAGCCTACGTTTTTCGTTGGAGAGCAGGATAATAGACTAACGGAAAAGTGGGTAAATGAACCATCTTAAAGCAACAAATTAGCTACAGATTCTAGCCTACGTTTTTTGTTGGACAACTGGTTAATAGATTTTCGGCAAGGTGAGTGAATGTACCATCTTTAAGTGAAAAATTAGCGACAAATTCTGGCTTTTGTTTTTTGGTTGGTCAGCTGGAGAATATACTATCGGAAAAGTGGGTAAACGTACCATCTTAAAGCGAAAAATTAGCTACAAATTCTAGCCAACGTTTTTCGCTGAACAACTGGTTAATAGATTAGCGGCAAAGTGGGTGAATGTATCATCTTAAAGCGAAAAATTAGCTAAAAATTCTAGCCTACGTAATCGTTGGACAGCTAGAGAATAAAGTAGCGGCAAAATGGGTAAAAGTACCATCTTAAAGCGAAAAGTGAACTACAAATTCTGGCCTTCGTTATTCGTTGGACACGTGAAGAATAGACTAGCGGCAAAGTGGGTAAATGTACCACCTTAAAGCGACAAATTAGCTAGAAATTCTAGCATACGTTTTTCGTTGGAAAGCTGGATAATAGACTAGCGGAAAAGTGGGTACTTAAGTGAACCATTTTAAAGCGACAAATTAGCTACAAATTCTAACCTACGTTTTTTGTTGGACAACTGGTTAATAGATTAGCGGCAAAGTGGGTAAAAGTACCATCTTAAAGCGAAAAGTGAACTACAAATTCTGGCCTTCGTTATTCGTTGGACACGTGAAGAATAGACTAGCGGCAAAGTGGGTAAATGTACCACCTTAAAGCGACAAATTAGCTAGAAATTCTAGCATACGTTTTTCGTTGGAAAGCTGGATAATAGACTAGCGGAAAAGTGGGTACTTAAGTGAACCATTTTAAAGCGACAAATTAGCTACAAATTCTAACCTACGTTTTTTGTTGGACAACTGGTTAATAGATTAGCGGCAAAGTGGGTGAATGTACCATCTTAAAGCGAAAAATTAGCTATAAATTCTAGCCTTCGTTTTTTGTTAGCCAGCTGAACAATATGACTAGCGGTAAGGTGGGTAAATGTACCATCTTTCAGTGACAAATTATCGATAGAATATAGCCCTTACAGTATTCCTTTATGTATGTAAGTTATATTTCGATGTTTAGTGCTAATTTAAAATCAAGCTCATATTTCATCTATTTTACAGTAACGGTTGGGGTGATAAATTTTAGAATTTGATAACAAATTAACGGAAATTATAGCGCACTTTACAACTTTGTATAACTTTGTCATGCTAAGTTGATATACATACATTATATGAAGCGCTGCCAAATACGGACAGAAACAAACATTACTCCTACAGGTTAAATTACACGTATAATACATCATAGAATAATTGTAATTCAAAATTAGCAGGAATTCTTATTTAAAATAAAAATGCAGTTTACAGTTTCATTATTTCAATGCGTTACTGTTAAACGAGCAATACTATGTAACAACTAATAAGCTTCCGGTTTTAACGGAAGCGATTAAAAACTTTTATTTATCGTTGATGACCTGCAACATGTGTACGATAAGTAGTAGTAGTAACATACATTATCGTTGTAGTATTATAGTAATACTAGATAAATTCGTCTAAATTTAGACGGTTTTGGACCTACCGTTGTCGATGGTACATAATAGCCCTTTTACTATAATCATGATGATCGTCTACATTTTAACTTAATTTAAGCTCTTTCTGCATAGCACTTTACATATGNTGTTAGTACACACCCAGAGACTGATCTTTTGTAACTTACAATAAAATTATTCAAATCAAAAGTTCTTGTAGTCCTGCGCTCATAGAGGTCCTCCGTAAAAACTGAAGCCAAAAATTGAATATCCACTATTGTTTTGTACCAAACCTCGGAGTGAATTTTCAGTGATGTCGACAATTATATTTCTTCAATACAGTGAGTTTTTTGTTGCGAAATTAAGAAACAACTTACAAACATTGTACATAACATTGTTTAATTTTGTAGCACATTGAGTTTACTTTCAACAGCAGAATGTTCGCCTTATCCTTTTGCTTACAAGCGAAATCCATTTACTTTGCACATTAACGGGCATGTATTATTCGGGACAACTGTAAAATGACAACATAGGTACTCCCTCATCTAGAACCTTGTGGTAGACAATTTGTTGATAAGCGTCAGTGAGACGAGATGTTAGATAGTGGAATATGCTAATGACATTTTAACTATTAAAAATCTAAAGTCATGGTATTAACCAAGAAGTACAAGTGAAAAAAAACCTGCAAACATACACTAAGTAGCATAGCTTTAATGCATACCAAAGAGGTCAAATAGCAGAGGGTCACCATGGATAATCAGGAGACATGGATTGAGCACCTTAATATGAAATACCAAAACTTCGTTGCAGGGCATCGAAAATGAGGGTCTTAAATGAATTACTTTGAAATAACTCTTCCACGTGGTTCTGAAACTCTATATCTATTAGGACAAGGTTCATCTAGATACATTAGAAAGATAGCTAGAAAGGTTGAGAGCCTTGACGTTAAGATGCATCCTGAAATGTCGACGCTTACGGCTATTCGCACTTGACGTCCAAACCCCTATTTCTGACCATTGTTGCTAACGATACGACAGCGCAGGAGGAAGGTGCTGAATTTAGGAGAGGTTTTCATAATGTCCCTGGAAAAAATGACCATGACTTCTGTTCGATAAAAATATCGAATTAGGCTAGCGAGTAAATCCGATTGGATCACGGGATGTGCAAAGGTGTCAACTGGTAGTGATATTTAATATCCTGATGGATCCAATGGGATAGAGGGGTGTACCGTCGCAAGACGCAAAGGAGAAGGCCTACGCTTTTCTACTGGCACCATTCACTACGGTATTATATTAACCGAGTTGATGAAACTGCTTTATAATTGTGAGCTGCAATACAGGAACATGATAACTGGGACGCGAAGCACTAGCCCATATGCATGGACAGTAAGAATATTATTGGAACACTTAATGCATACACCACTACGTCAAGGCTGATGATGTATGCTAACATCCTAACCTAGCAAGCGATGAACGAGAGATTTTATATAGGAGCAGAACTGACAATACTCGTCCGGTGTTGTCCAGTTTGTAAAAGATCTCACGGTATGCTGAGTTTTCAAAAATAGATGTAGAAGAAGTAAGTGAACATGTACGCCGGTACTTTAGGCCTCTTCTTTTAGTACTAACGATACTCTTATGTTTAGTAGCTGATTTAGGTATCAGTGTTTGTAAAATATGAAAACATATTTGAACAGCACCAGACAAGACACGGATCGTATGTAGAAATACACATAGCTAATTATAGTGTGACTTCGACGTCAATAGGACGAGAAACGTAGGTATCTTGTACGACACTCGTCTTTCTCACGTCCTCTGTTAGTGTAAAGGAGAAATAAATTTTACCCTCGGTCAAACTGCAGCATGCACAAAAAATATCCACATCCTAGAAGGTCCAAATATAAAACTCAAAGATGAATATGTGGTGGGTTTTGCAGAGAAAAATGTGAAAGTCGCGAATAACGTTTCTTGACATTTAAAAGGAAAAGTTGAAGTCATATAAAAAAAGGATGTACAGCTAAAATATATGTAATAAAAAGACGAACAAAGTGAGCCTTGATTGAGTTCAACTGGTGCAATGCTTAATCAGTTAATCTGCACACTTCTTCAAAAATTAGTAACTGCGATTGACACACATGTTAAATGATGAAATTTGCACTCGTAGTATTAGTACAAAAATCTGTAACCTACCTTCCAAATTTTAAATCGCAAATATCGTCTATTTTTTGCAAACCGCTGCTTTTTACAAAAGAAGGCAGTTTTTGGTGCAACGCTGCGAAGCCTCATGATGTTAGAAAAGTAGTGCTAGAAGAGTTCCTCTTCGTTCTCGCTAGCCTATTGAGGAACAATTTCGAGACAATCTAAATCGTTCATTTTCATGTTACTTATCCAACGGGTCGGCAGTTGAGAAAAGAAAAGAAGAAGTTAGTTACACAGCCACATTTATTCCTATACTGAGCCAATCTCGTCATTTCTTGAAAACTCCAGCAACCAACGGAGACAACTAATCGAGACCACTAATCAAGACAAAGTGGAAGGAAACAATGAAGACCATGGATAGAGACAATATTGTGATAGAGACACGAAAAATAAAAACCCCAAAAATAAAAAACACACTAGAACAAAAAACACATGGCGATAGAGACATCGCAGATAAAACCCACAGTTCGGATGTAGCGATTGTTATTAATGAATCATTTGTAACAGATCCTTAGTAATCCCATGCAGAGATAGCGACCGGAGTCGGCCGTCAAAGACATAAAGAGCTTTATCTTTGTTCACATCAACACAGACGGTCAAAGGTGGTGACCTTTACCGTTTGTTTATACATACGTGACTCTATCTCTTTACCTTTGCTAGTAACGACTTCCGGATATAACGACGAAATTACAGTGGTCCCTTCGTCGTCGTTATACCTGAATTCCACTGTATTTTGAAAGTTAAGAACGCTTTTTTGATGCTTTAATGCTATATTTTGTCAAAATGTTTACACAATTAATAACTTATCGCTGCTAAGACACACAGATGTAGCAATTTTATATTCGAATGGGGCATTTAAAGGGACTTTTCTTCAAACTACCGCAGATTAGTTAAAAGGCCGATTAAAAAAATATTAAAATTTGGCGAGCTTCGGACTTCGCCTTAGCTACTACGATCATGATGAATTTGTAAGGGTTTTGTTTTCGCAATTTGTATACGGGACCCTAATATTATTTTTTAGTATATTTGCATTTTGTGTCTTTCACTGCACTTTGATAACCAACAGCTTTTATCGCATGTCAAATGTGCGATAAAAAAAAAGAAAACGAACGTGTTCAACGGAAAACAATAGTCGCTGTTTCACACAAATTGTATTGATCTAGGTCACGTAAAGTTTTCAGATTAACCACGTACGCTCGAATTAGTTTATTACGTTGGATCGTACGACAGCCATAAATTAAATTTATTAAGGGCGACTATTTTAACGGTCGTAAATGTGAAATTGAATCTGCGATTTTCTTTCACGATTAGGCCAACTTTACAAGCCATTTATATAACACAATTTCTTCACACGGTTTATTACGTTATTTTGAACAATAAAAAACACTTTTTCAGGTCAACTTTTAGCTACTGTAACTAATGCACAAGGTGCAACATACTACAATGAATATTAATTATCGCCAAAAACTATATATTCGGTTATTATGAAAAGTTTCCCCTACTGTATAAAGGCAAGACAAAATGTTCATCGAATTTATAAATTACACATTTTTTTGACAACGAAAAATTAGAAGTGGCTGATTTTCGATATCTAGGAAGTTAGATTAATCAGGATGGCAGGAGCAGTAGAGATATAAAACAGAAGCTTGCGTAGGGTCGCGAACGGTTAATTTAGAAATTCAAAAAAGATTTCTAAAGGTCTGTTTGGACCGCGGCGCTGTACGAGTGCGAAACATGGTCGCGGCGGAAATGAAGCGTTTGAGATCTGGTGTTACACGCGAATAATGAGGACACCGTGCCTAGAGAAGGTTAGAAATGAAGAAATATAAGAAAAAATAGGAAAACATAGAACTCTATGGAAGTTAATAAGAAATAGGCGAGATAGGTTGTAAGGACACCTTCTCAGGCATGAAGGGCTAGTCAGAGACATATTAGAAGCAGAACCCGGAGTTAAAAGGAATTCAAAAATAGAGAAGAAGAGAGATAAGATAGGAAAGAGTAGAAGTACATGTCCAACCGGTCTTAGGACTTACGACATACTTGTGGCGATGATGAGCAAAAATGAATAATTTGGTGAACGTATAGAAAATATACGCTGTATTCCTATCTATCTGTCTGTGTGCATGTGTGCGTGTGTATACTTATACGTACGATAAGTGTATTGCTAACACTGTTGAAAAAAATCATAACATCAAGACGTATTCGTCTTTAAACTAAAAGACAGCAAAAAGAAAATTTAGGAATTTCCTGAAAAGAAGTTATTTATTATTTTATACTGAGGATTCTACCTTGTTATTATTTGCATTGAGATTTAAGTTTATAAACCGCTATTTTCAATTTTAAAAATACTAAATGCAAACTCTAATGGTTTGACTCCCGTCATATTGGTCTAGTCAGATTGATCTATTCAATTTATTCCTATCTAAACCCTGCACGAATTTAACAGCAAACAATTAAACAATTTCGTTAACAAACGAGCCGAAAAGTATATATGAGGGTTAAGGAATAGTTCAGAACTCAACTATTAGTTAGCAGTAAATTTTAATAGATGGCGATATACTACCCGTAAATTAACACTATATCAACGTGCTATTATGGGACAACTTCAGTATTGCAGGTGATTTGTCGAAGCAACCTACTGTAAGCTAATGTGAACTAATCAGTTCGAATCAGCTTCCACATCTGGTGGTTTCAATAAATTGTTCGGCCATAAACTCAATATTTCTTGAGACATTTACAACAATTTTTGTTGTGTTTATTTCAATACAGTAAAGTCGTTGTTGCTGCTCTCGTAGGTTAGTAGTAAAGTAATGGTGCGTAAAAGCCAGGGTCCCGAGTTGGCAGTACACATGACATTTCTTGAAAAAGAAATGATGTAGAAAAATACTGAAAGGATTAAAATTTGTAGCTAATTTGTTTCTGAAATATAGTTCTACGTCATTTTTATGACGAGATACACTTTTCAATGACAGACCAACAGCACAAAATGGGTAAAATTATCATATAAGACGATAAATTAACAACAAATTCTGGTCCTTACAGTATTTCCCTACGTCAATCCTATTTCGCAATACATTATGCGTAGTGTCAGCTGATTGGCGGTATCCATGTCATTTTTCACTGGAAAGCTGGAGGATAGATTAGCGAAAACATAGGTAAAAGTACCATATTAAAGCGAAAAATTTGCTGCAAAATCTGGCCTTTACCGTATTTGTTTACGGCATATCTACTTCGCGATACACTATGCGTTGTGTTAGTTTAGCGGTTCTCTTGTGGTTTTTCGTTAGTTTTTCAGGAGAATGGACTAGAGGAAAAATGTGTATAATAATAAAGTGGCGTTAATGTGAGTAAAAGTACCATCTTAATGCGAAAAATCAGCTATAAATTCTGGCCTTCGTTTTTCGTTGGACAGCTGGATAATAGACTAGCGGAAAAGTGGGTAAATGTACCATCTTAAAGCGACAAATTAGCTAGAAATTCTAGCCTACGTTTTTCGTTGGAGAGCAGGATAATAGACTAACGGAAAAGTGGGTAAATGAACCATCTTAAAGCAACAAATTAGCTACAGATTCTAGCCTACGTTTTTTGTTGGACAACTGGTTAATAGATTTTCGGCAAGGTGAGTGAATGTACCATCTTTAAGTGAAAAATTAGCGACAAATTCTGGCTTTTGTTTTTTGGTTGGTCAGCTGGAGAATATACTATCGGAAAAGTGGGTAAACGTACCATCTTAAAGCGAAAAATTAGCTACAAATTCTAGCCAACGTTTTTCGCTGAACAACTGGTTAATAGATTAGCGGCAAAGTGGGTGAATGTACCATCTTAAAGCGAAAAATTAGCTAAAAATTCTAGCCAACGTTTTTCGCTGAACAACTGGTTAATAGATTAGCGGCAAAGTGGGTGAATGTATCATCTTAAAGCGAAAAATTAGCTAAAAATTCTAGCCAACGTTTTTCGCTGAACAACTGGTTAATAGATTAGCGGCAAAGTGGGTGAATGTATCATCTTAAAGCGAAAAATTAGCTAAAAATTCTAGCCTACGTAATCGTTGGACAGCTAGAGAATAAAGTAGCGGCAAAATGGGTAAAAGTACCATCTTAAAGCGAAAAGTGAACTACAAATTCTGGCCTTCGTTATTCGTTGGACACGTGAAGAATAGACTAGCGGCAAAGTGGGT
>NW_020438908.1:1194873-1196861 GCF_000699045.2 Agrilus planipennis | reverse complement strand
TTTTCTTTTCCGCCGCGCCCACCGTCCATGTTTCGCACCCGTACAGTGCCGCGCTCCAAACATACACCTTTAACAATCTTTTTGGATTTTCTAAATAAATCGTTGACAAGCAGAGAAGCGACTTCTTTTTATTGAAGGGACTCGACCAAGCGCTATCCTCTGCATTATATCCCTTTTATATCCACTGTTGACTTGACATTATTCTAGCAGATTATAAATCCTCGTTTTAATCAATCTGAGGTTGTAATGGGCATCTAATTTTGTAGCTAATTTGTAGTGAAAGAATTAATTTTGTAGAGCTACATATCCCGGGAAATCGGATGATCTACTGCTAGCTTGATGTTATCGTAGTAGATCACATACATTTATTTATTTCTGCCGTCTGACTCTAATTTGTACCATATTTTTCAGTATAACACATCATATTAAGTAATCTGTTCAATCTATCTGAGACTCTAATTGGCATCACATTTTGTATATAATTTGTAGTGAAAGAATTAATTTTAGAGAACTTATATACACCCAGGGAAATTGTATGATCTGTTGCTAGCTTAATGTTATTCTAGCAGATCAGGTACATTAATTTCTTTCAGCCGATGTCGGACTCTAATTTGTAGCTAATTTTCAGTGTAGCAAATAAAATACTCATTTCTATTGATCTGAGGCTCTAATTGGCATCGTATTAGTAGCTACTTTTTAGTAAATTTGTAGTGAAATATTTAATTTTGTAGATCTTTTCACAAATATATTAAAAAATATGATGTGATATAGGAATATTTATAAAACGACTTCCAGCATTTTTTTCATATGAACAATAAAGTAATAGATAGTACAAAGGACGAAGTAATTAAGTAATTAAATTTTAGCTCGTGCGACATAAAATGAGAAATTACCGACAAATGGATGAGTAATTTCCATGTTTGGTGAACATTTTAAATTATCTACATAGGAAAATTCAGGAAAAAAACAAATTCCAGCCAACCTGAAAACGAATTATGTGATTTCTCACGTGGCTAACACTTACTGTAAAGATAGGATCAAATATGAACCCATTCATAAGCCAAAACCGTACGAGGGGTACTGCCAAATTCGTTTGGTAGTATTAATAGCAGATAAAATAAGCGATGTTTAATTTCCGCAGAAAACGATTTTTCCGAGATTGCTGTTTAAACTAAAACTAACATAAACTGGGTAATTAAATTTACGACGGGGAAATAATTCTTTAATTTGATCGAGTATACATGTACTACGTGCCAAGAACCATGTATGTTTTAAGAAATTATCCAACAACGTAATTGATCATCTTACATGTATGCCACATATTGAACTTGTGCCACGCTATGTTAAGTTGTACTAAATTTGTTTAATCACTAGATAATGTCCTACTTATGTTTACGTATCTATGCAATATAGTTTTCCATCAAAGAGACAAAATTATAGAATTTCCTGACTATTGAGACGTCTAATTAAAGACTGGAATTGTGCTTTCGGCCTAGTTTCAATATCCAAAATGTTGTCATTTAATCGGTATTTTTAATTAAAAAATTACCAATCTTTTGACGTGGTGATGAACGTGTACGTTAGGTTCTGGTGAGAGTCGACTCTCTAATTGACTTATGTGCAGTGCTATATAGTATAGAGTCAGTTAGGTTATGACTAGATTAACATATGTAAAATGCTATGTACCGCGGCTTCAGGTTAGGTTACAGCCGGAATACTTTCCCATAAGGGATTATTTTAGGTTAGGTGAGGTTATAGTAGAAGAATCGCCATGATTAAAGTTTGAGTGCCATGCACTACCGATAACGGTATAATATACAGGGTGATTCAAAAAGTCAACCGAGCGGCATGGCCTAGAGGTCTAGACCATTGCTTAGCATTCGGGAGGACGCCGGTTCGATTCCGGGTCCGTCTGCCTTGGTCCAAGTTTTTCTGTGGTTTCCTTGGATCACTTAGGCAAATGCTGAGGCAGTAATATTCCACAGATA
>NW_020438908.1:1182898-1194696 GCF_000699045.2 Agrilus planipennis | reverse complement strand
AAAATGAAAAAGGAAAATTTACTTAAATATTAAAGCGATATTTACAATTTATTCCACTAGCTCGTTGCTTCTTAAGCGAAAATAATAAAAATCACAATTTGTAAAAATAAAATCTTAGCAGAAATAAATTTACTAGTTATTTTAATTGATATTACAAATTAAGTTGTAAAAATTAAGAAACTTGAAGTAGTTTTTAAAAAAACATGTCAAAATCGAGATTATTACAAGTTAATTCTACTATTTCTAATTCAGTCACTTGCAATCGAAAATTGCAATTTTTGCGTTGTCATAGAAATTTAGATTTCTCCGTGTATAAATCTATTCAGAAAACCTACAGAGCTGATTGTAGTGTCAATTTGTAGAAAAAGACATCAAGTTTTAACTCGCGTAGTTCGCTAGTACCGCATCGCACCGTATCAAGTGCTAGCGGCAGTTGCGTTAAAAATGGCTGCCTCCACTGGAGTCGAGCATGATATAAAAAAAGCTGTTTTTTGGTTTAATGAATCAGGGTCGGCGACAACAGTTCAATATGATTTTCATACTAATTTCGCTAAAGATCCCAAGAGGCCTAAAATTTATAAGTAGCATAAATGCTTTGTAGTAACAGGTAAAACTTAAAAAATCATCAAGTCGTCTAAGCACATCTGACGAAGTCGTTGAAGAAGTGAATCAAAGTTTTGCTAACAACCCTACGAAATCAACCCGGCGTGCTATTCGCAAGTTGCAAGTCCCAAAAACGACTGTTTGACGTGTGTCAAAAACACTTTGTTGCATTTGCCTACAAATAAACGACTCAATTTCAAATCTGTAAAGTTCATTTTGAATTATTCTATATTATACCATCAGTTCAAATTTTGGCACAGATTTAAGGACCCTTTGGAATTTTAAAATAAGATCTGTCAGGTACCAAAATGCAAACCAGGTACCCGTCCCATCTCTAATTTAAGTTGAACTTACAAAAAAAAATGTACAAGCTTACCTTGAATTCCGAACTGAAAACTTTATTTTGCTTGTCCTTTTTGTTCACTATATCCAGTTCGTTTTTCATCAATGAAAGAACGAGAGCCTTAGAGTGGACATTCCGAGTCACACCGTTTCCGTTTTCGGGCAAATGTCCATTGGGTTCTGTCGTCGTATCTTGTATGGACAACTCGTTACGCACAAAGAACGTATTAAACCAAAACTGAAATATCTTCTCCTTTCTGCCCAACTTGGGCTTATTATAAAATTCTAACTTCACGTCCCCAGTGATAGGCATACACTGGTCCAGCCGTATCACAAAACTCGACGAACCCTTACGCACTTCGTACACTCCACTTTTAAACAGCTTCACACACTTCTGCGAATGCTCACCAGCGTTTGCGATTGTCTGTTGCGAAATAGAGAAACAAAGATAGCCTTGGCCGCCCGGAAAACACGGAGTCGGTTCGAATATAATCTCGCGGATGTACAACGACACGGGCACATAGTCCAGTCCGTCCCTTAGAAAGGACGCGTAATAGTTAACGTAACGTAGTTGTGACGGTATGGTAACGCCCTTGCGATCTTGCGTTCGTGTTTGTCCGTAGAAGTTGAGAGCCTCTTCGGCGGTGACAAATTGGCCGGAATGCAATAGGTAACAGCATATCATAGTCCCGGTACGGCCCTTGCCCGCTTTGCAGTGAACCGCGGCGACATTCCGGGGATCCTTCGTAAGCCACGTGTGCACGTCGTCGCAAAACGGGCGGATCAGCTCGATTTTGGGCGGGTTATGGTCGTCGAACGGGAAAGTCCGCACACGGTTGTGAAATTTTGAACAGTCATAGGACCGCTCTGAACACAAATTGTAAATGAAGTAGTGGTCCCTGTGCTTCGACTCGAGGAACTTGACGACATCATCGATATGATTGCGATAAACGCCTTCGATATTTGACGCCGGATAACCCATTGCTATCACATTGTCCGTTATGTCTAGAATTCTGGTTAAGGAAAGTTTAGCAAACAAAATAGTCAAAAATAGTGGCAGATCTGCAAGAGTGAGGTTAGGTTGGACTAAGAATTTGTCATGCATATTCCTTAAAAGCTTAGAGCATAAAAACCTGGAGACAGCAACTTCTATAAGAAGTGTGTCATTACATCTCTTATCTTCTCTCTATATCACGACTAGATTAGATCTCCCTTCCCTAGAAGGCAAGGCCGCGGTAGAAAGAGGAGACACACTTCCTACTTCCTGTATAAATATCGGAAGACAGCACTATGGTCTCCAAACCGAGCGGATTAACCTAGAGGTTAAGACCATTGCTTAGCAGTCGGGAGGACGCCAGTTCGATTCCGGGTCCGTCTACCTTAGTCCATGTTTTTCTGTGGTTTCCTTGGATCACTTAGGATAATGTTGGAGCAGTAATATTCCACAGATAATCTTTCATTCTCTTGTGTCTTCATTTCGTCTGTCGCATCTGTCTCACCCGAACCACGACCCACCCATTCCCACGATTCCTGAAAGGAGGCTGAAAAGGGCCTTTCGCCCAACCTTCCGGCGTCGTCCCGAGGGATTGCCCGCCCACCAGCACTTCTGGCTGATGGAAATGAAATACCTAAATTTTTTTTTTTTTTAAGTTTACTCTGGTCTCCAGGTATTTATGCTTTAATGATATAAGTACCTTATTCTTTTAGAAACAATCGATTAACACGTTTTACATAAAACCCAACAAATACTTCAGTTAGGATCGTCACGTAAGCAATAACCAATAAAGATGCAATCTAGTGTCACCTTTAAATTAGTATATTGTCCCTACAATTATATAACTAGCCCACCTAGTAATTTGGAAACCGATTTTATAAAAACAGCTAAAGGAAGTACCGAACCAATAACCAAGTTGTCTCCTAAAAAATGCCACGAGTCGTAGGCCCAGCATTGCAGTCTGCAATCTAGCCAATAAAGAAGGTTTGCTTAGAATCAATGCTCGAAACCAACGCTGGAACAAATGCTATCACAAGAGTTCTTCAGTAAGCAGACTAGAATAAGGTTAGGTACAGAGAACTGTATGTTAGAGAATTACCTTTAAACAAAATTTTTCTTCCATTCATTCTTTCTGTTTTCTTTTTAGAGCAATATGTTTCAATTTGTAATAGGAATTAAATAAAAGTGTGTATAAAGTAATACCTAATTGTCGGAAGTCGATTTTAATATGAAAAGGATACAAGTCAAGTCTAAATTAAATCCATCCTTCTTATATCGATTTCTTCGTTTACTGACCAAACCTTTAATTGGATTAGTGATGTTCATGTTAGGAAACGAATTAGACATTCTCGATGTGCCTTTGGGTGTTGACGATTGTATAGTCGCAGGAACAAGAGTCGGAAAACCATTTACTTCATGGTTTATGATTTTGTTTTTATCTGAAATATAGAGATTATATATTAGTTAAGAATTTACAGCTAAAAATGTTTTTTATTTATAAACAAATGAATATCTACTGGTTTACAGAAATAATGAAAAATTTCAAATTATGTAGGTAATTAAAATAAAATGTGAAGTTGGGAGATTAAGCAAAATTTTGTAAAAAATAGCATCTTCATTGGTCAAGGGTAATGTTAATTCATAACCGCCTACCTAATGAATTAATGTTAAAGCTTACAATTCAGTTAATTTATGTAATTTCTTAATAGAACAATGGTGGCAAAATTGTATTTCAATTTTGTTTAATCAGTAAAATAAATAAACCTTCCAGTATTATTATTCCGTTATTTATTTTAAACAACTTTGACATTCGCTTCACTCTATTACGATATCTTCAGAAAAGAAAATTTACAAAATTCGTACGTACATGATAAATTATCATGTATTTAAACACCTTCTCGCACTATTACTACTTTTATTTAATGATTTGCTGCCTTCTGAATACTTCTATTATTAATTAGAATCACCACTATATGAACAGTTTGTCACTTCTTCGTTCATTCTTCTTCGCTTTGTATCGTCTCGAACTCGTTCTCGTTACTACTTACTCGATCTCGCGACAACTATTTATAGACACTGGTCGTGTTTTAGAATGATCCATTATATGCCGTCTAGAAACCTGAACATCTTCGCCATTATGTATGTTGGGTTGCCTACGTATGTGTAACAGTATAGTTACTTACTATTAGTCTCCGCTTTATGGTATCATGGGGGTCTTCAGCCAGTTTATTTAAAAATTATTAAATCATCATCGCCATAATAATAAGGTCGTCAATCCTAAATCCTGCGCTAATTATCGTATTTCCCTAAAACTAGGACATCCCACGTTTCTAACTATTTGTGAATCATAATGTAATCTAGGTCAACCTCAACGCCTTTGTACTCATGATTTGTTTCCAAAATGTCACTACCTAACCTTTCATGTCTTAGTTCCCCATCACCCTACCTCTCCTTTTCCTTATTGACTTCCATGACGTCCTTTGCTTTCCTATTTATTTTAACACCTCCTTATTTCTAACCTGTTCTATCCACAGTAATTTCATCATCCGCCTACAAAAGCACGTTTTAAACTATACCAACATTTTCCGTCGAGCCCACCGCTCACCTTTCACATTCGTACAGAACCGTGTTTCAAAGATTTACGTTTGATTCTAGTTAAGATTTTGATATGCAAGGGGAGTTAAGGTAACTGTTCTAAATTCGTCACATTTATCCGTGCCTATTTTTTTTTTTTTTTGATATGGCTACTAGCATTTCCGTTTATAGTTATCCCGGACTTTCTCCGTCTCGTATATGTTGTTAATTAGCTTAAACATACGATTTCTATAACTTCTTGGTCTGCATGATTTAAGATTTCCACCTGTACCCCATTTATACTTGATGCTTTATTATTCTTTAAATATTTTAAGGTTAACTCAAAAACTCTTCGTGCATCATAGGGCACCTGTCCTGTTTGATCTATCTCCACACTGTCTTCTTTTTTTAATACATCTACTAACTTTTGATCTGCGTATAGGCTCTCTAAATATTCTTTCCACATCTCTGCCTTTTCCTCGTTTCCTATTAAAATGACTTCTGTCTCTTTTTTGATATTAATGCAATTCAATGCTGTCCCTACGTTCTTATGATTATTTCTTCCGTCTCCTTTAGTAGGCCTGCCTTGCCTAACCTATCACGTAGTTCGTTAAATTTTAACTTTTCCATGTCAAAACATTTCTTACCCTCCCAATTCTTCATAATTTTAAATTGAAGATCGGCTTTCATAACTACTGGATAATGATCGCTATCTGTATCTGCCTTGGAATAACTCCTTCGCTTGATTTATAAATCCTTAACGAGAACGTAATCTAAGTGATATCTTCCTAGATTACTTGACATATTCTCACGTATAGCGCCTCTTAACGTAAAGATCAAGTATTCGCGATAGATAAGTTATGTTGATCACAGAATTATATCAGTCTATCTCTTCTATCATTTCTATTGTCTAATCCAAAGGAACCTGTTAACACGCGCTCTTTACCTTCACCTGCTACTGTGTTAAAATTTATTACAACTATTAGATTTTCTGTTCTCTTACTATACTCAACATGTCTTCAATATCTGCATAAACCGCTTCTACGTCTTCTCATTGTAAATTGACGTAAGCATATAGATTTTATTACCGTCTTTAAGTTTAAAGTTTAATTTAAACATAACTATTCTAGTTTTAGAGAAATGCGAAGATTAGCTCACGATAGGAAAGAGTGGAGGTACGTGTCCAACCAGTCTTAGGACTGACTTATGATGACGATGATGATGAACTATTCTATCACTTTACTGTAAATAATTTTCTATAATTTGCCTGGCTTTCCTACACATTACAATTCTTACCCCCGAATTTCCTTTAACTGATCCTGTATGTATTATTCGAGAATTTTCACTCCAAAAGTCTTCGGTGTCTGCCCATCGGATTTATTCACTAATGCATACCTTACTATATCGAATTCTAGCCTAAATCTTCTAACTTCCTAGCTTGGTTCATGGTTTTAATATACCACGTTCCGACTGTTGAATTATTCTATCTACTGTTACCCCTCAATTCTGTTTCTCGATGATATTCACGGAGGTTGTACCCGCCAGGAGATTCGAATGGGGAATTATTTTACTCCGGTATGCTTCACCCCAGCCGACGCCACCATTTGAGCTTTGGTGTGTTGCACTCGGAATACCACAATGTGGTGATATCCGTTGCCTTCCACTTCTCAGTATTGTGCAATAGAGTGCATACCGAGCCTCCTGGTTTCTGCCGCCCCGAGTCCTAAAGAGCTACTACCTTCTTTCAAGGAGTTAGTTTAGTTAGACATACTAGATTATATTATACATTATATTTCATTAGTAAGTTTAGTATTTTGTTTACTTGATTTTTGATTTATAACGATTCAATTATACCGAGTTTTTGAAGTGAAACTTCTTTACACAAGTTCGTTTCATGCAAGTTGCTATGTAACGAAATCATGCAACGGATGTTCCCCCTCTACTCGGCCACATAGTCGAGTTCGTAGTAGGATAACTTGAGCCGTGAGCGCGCTTCAATGCAACGTTCGTTACAGGCAACTCCGGCATGTATAGTGTAGCCCTAACAAAATGTATGTGTTTGTGTATGTGTGTCTACACTCTACAGTCGAAACGATGCCCCTGACGCCAATTCCTTAACCCCTATCCCGATATGTTTGTGTGTTTGAAGAAGTTTCACTTCAGTAGCGTGTTGTGTAATTACACGTTGCATTTTTTTTTACTTTCTTCTAAACAATAGAAAACATTAAAATTATTATTCATACTACATTGGGGATTTTTAATTTTTATATTGTTTATAATGGAAGATTTGTCAATATAAGAAGTTCTTAACTTATTGTTCATCATTCATTCTTTATGAATCTTCCCTACCCGACCAATGAAGTATATTGCCTTGCAAGTATTACAATTTATAAAGATCGTTTTCGTTCATTTTATGTTTTACTTACATATTTTAATAAATTATTTCCTGTTTTAAAAGTTAATTCAAAATTTGTTTTTAACTTGTATGAAATATTATCTACTATCAATTAGTTTTACTCCTTTGCTAGTTTTTAATTTATTATTGTAATCAATATCAATCAATTCTGTTTAATGGTCGGTTTTGGCTTTAAACGTACCTATACATATTTATATTGTTTCTGGTTCATCTTTAACATTTGTCAACTTTTTTTCTCGCCTAACATATCTTCTTAATCTTTCTCACTCCTCGAAACCAAAATTCTATGTATGAGCAATGAGCATCTCTGATTGTTCCATGTATATAGAATTAGTGAACCGGTAGGTATTAATACTTAATATACGCTGGTTAATATGAAATCAATTTTCCATAATGTTCATTGGTAATGCGTTAACAGAAGGCGAGATATATGGCTGTTCTGTACGCCTGTTACTGATGTTTTATACTCAAGTTTTCGCAGTGCAACGCACTCGTACTAGCGCAATTACTTATGATTTACTGCAAGCATACGTAAGTCATATGGTAAATATTTACTCAACACGGTTAATGAGCCCAAAACGTACGAGGTTATCATATTAACCAAACTGACGCCTTTAACTCACATATAACAGATCCGAAAAAGGAATCGAAAAAAAATCGCGATTTTGATTACTTACGTAACAACTTCTGTTTCATAATAAAATTACGAATTTATGTTAAACAGATCTTTTAATTAATTGTTAATGCGAATCTCATGTAATTTTCATACAATACAAGGTCAATTTTTAAGATCTCATAACTAACATTAAAACAATTAGTATAATGTCGCTTTTGATAACAGTTTTTTCTGTCGCTTATCAGTTTTAGATTTTCGTTATATTAAGCTGCATTGTATATTTATCTAATGTACTATTTTGGACGCAAATAAATTCATACACTCACACGAATGCGCATTTTTCAAAGGGCATTCAATAATGTCAAACAGATCCACGAACTGTAATCAGTAATCGGCATTTTTTAACAACTTGACGTTAATACATGTACGCGCATTCATTAATTTTAATGTGGACGCTGAATAATGTTACGTACTTACTTATACGGTTGAAAAGTACATAACGTACTTTTTCCGTTTTCATTAGAATTCATCGGATTTATAAAAGCCATACACACTGATGTGGATGACTTCATACATGTACGTGCATTTATCAACGCGCATTCAATAACGTTATATCGATGCTGAATAACGTCACGTTGTTGGTTTGTAAACGATAGAACAAAGAAAGAAGGCGTACATAGGATTTGTAAATTTAGAAAAAGCTTTTGATAATGTTAAAAGGGACAAGATGTTAAATATACTTAAAAATGTAGGGATGAGTTACAAAGATAGAAGAGTGATACTTGGTTTGTATAAAGAGCAACAGGCTGTTATAGACCTAGGGATTCAACGTAGAGAAGTAAATATTAGGAAAGAAGTCAGCCAGGAATGCACACTGTCACCGCTAATCTTTAATATATACATCGAAGACGAGATCAACTAAAGACAGTACAACTGTAGGGATAGATTTACAGGAGCAAAAGATTAGTATGCTTAGATTTGTAGATGATATTGTAGTATTAGCATCTAGCAAGGAGAACTTAGATAGCTTTAAATAAAATGGAAGCGGTATTGACAGATCAGTACTGTATGAAAATAAATAAAAGTAAAACTAAAATACTGGTATGCAAGGAAAGAAAAACTAGGGAAAGAGCGAATATAAAGATAGCAGATGAAAAATTAGAACAAGTGGCTGATTTTAGATATCTAGGAAGTCAGATAAGTCAGGACGGAAGGAGTAGCAGGGATATAAAGCAGAGGATAGCGCAGGGTCGTGTCGCCTTTAATAAAAAGAAGTCACTTCTATGCTCGTGAACGGTTAAATTAGAAATTCGAAAAGGGTTGTTAAAGGTGTATGTTTGGAGCGCGGCGTTGTACGGGTGCGAAACATGGACAGTGAGCGCGGTGGAAAATAAAAGGTTAGAAGCTTTCGAAATGTGGTGTTATAGGCGAATGATGAAGATAACGTGGATAGAAAAAGTTAGAAATGAAGAGGTATTAGAAAGAATAGGAGAACAGATGACTCTATGGAAGTCAATAAAAAATGGGCGAACTAGGTTGGTAGGACACCTCAGACATGAAGGTCTTGTCAGAGACATATTAGAGCCAGAAACAGGAGTCAGGAGGGGTAGAGGTAGACCTAGATTAGATTACTGTTCGCAAATAGTTAAGGATATGGGCTGTTCCAGTTTTAGGGAAATGCGAAGATTAGCTCAGGATAGGAAAAATACGAAGATACGTGTCCACCCACACTTAGGACTGACGACCTTATGATGATGATATTGGTTTGTAAGGTCAAAACGTCTAAAACGTCCCTTTTCAAGTTTTTACTAGAAATCATCTACCTATGTTGATTATACCGATCGGGTCCATAAAAGCCATACACATAGGCGTGAATTATTTAATAATGTTCGCGCATTCATCAATGCACATTTACTAACGTTAATGTAGATACGGTCAAAAAATACATCACCTTACTTTTTCTGTTTTCATTAGAAATCATTCACATACCTATGTGCATTAATTGTATCGATCGGATCTATAAGAGCCATGCACACGGGCGTAGATGACTTGATAGATACACGTGAATTCAACAATATATATTCAATAACATGTAACAATAATAATACCACGTTGTGGCTTGTAAGATCAAAAAGTGCGTCGATACTTTTTCAGTTTCTATTAGAAATCTTCCCGACGCAGAAAAGATGTTAAAGAAATTCCGACTTAACACTAAATTCCTGTAAATAGAGATTCACTAATGAACGATTGCAATCTAGATCGTTTTTCTACTTATAACCATAAATTAACTTGAATTTGATCCTAAGAACCTAGACTGGGATCGAGATGCTTTCCAGTACGTAATCACGACTCCTTTTTTTATTAAATCGTTCCTTCTTATGGTCAGTTCCATTTCATTGCCGTTTTGGACAGTAGCATAGATGAGGACGCTCGACCTATTGTCTAAAACCTATTGCATCCCGTTATCGATACCATCTGGTCATTTCTAAATAATGAAAACAAAAGTTCATCCGAAAATAATGCTTAGCCAGAAATTTCAACTGTTTCAAATTATTTTGGTCTGGCAATTTGACATCATCATAAATACCTACTTTACATAATTTTATTTTATTTTACGGATGTCTGCCTTTTCGTGTTTTAGCCGCTAATTACAAATAGTGATACAAATCATGATGCTAAAATATTACCTAGGATCAATTGAAATAGCAAAAATTAATGTTTTGGTTCCAGCAGTTGTGTCTGACATTCTCAATACGCTTAAGATATTTGCATAATATGCGAGGTCTGTGAATTTGTATTTCAATCTTTTAATTAGATACAAGTACATGTTTATTTATTACGACAAATTGATACCTTTGGCAGGTTCAGAGATGTTGAGCCATGACAAGACATACAGGCGGCCAGATGCTCATGTAATCCTACTAGGGTTCCGTTATTTATGAGGTGTGGAACATTAGAAATGTGACACATTATTACATACATATCTTATTAGACTCAGATAGATGCTGAATTAGAACACAAGTAAAAAAAAAAAGCAGATCGCGATTTGTTTCGAGAAAACAAGCTGTTTCCCAGTAAAACGATTATTTCGATATCCGACCATGTTCAGGAACGTACCCGGTTACGTCCGTATCTTTTTGTTTAACGTGGTGATTCCTACCTTGCGATTTACCCATCATGGCCCCTAGGGCGCAGGATTGAGATACGCTCAATAGGTGAGTAAGTCCCTCTAAAACCTCCTAGGGCGGGGATAACCCAGATAGGCTTAGCTAGCTTTGTACCCCAGCGGCTATACATCGCTCACTTGTCGAGATGCCTACTCTTTTTCCCCAGAAGGCCGGATATAACCACTGGTGCTACGAGTTCAACCCCAGACGGTTGGACAAGTAGGATATCTTACCTGAGCCTCCGAACCTCTCATATAGCATCAGCCTCCATCATTGCTAGAACGTTTGGGGGACGAATCCTCCTCCCAATCGGATTAGTTTTACTCCGCACTGGTAAGTCACTTTGAGTTAAGGGGATTGCCAAATTTTACTGACCCTTAACACTCATATCGGTTGGAGTACCCATGACCCTTTTTATAAATGTAGTGGATAACGCCACTTGCAGGAACCTCTACCACAGATCCTTTAGTAAGGTTCCAAATTATTCCCACATTTAGTGGACTCAGTTGCGGGTAGTCTTAGCTTTACCGGTGAAGGTCGTGTGATCTACCCGCAAGGGAGCGTCTAGGATGCTAAAATTCGATACTAAATACCTGACCCGACACAGTTGGAGTACCCCTGACCCTTTTTATGAGTGTAGTGGATAACGCCACTTGCACGAACCTCTACCACAGATCCTTTAGTAAGGTTCCAAATTATTCCCACATTTAGTGGACTCAGTTGCGGGTGGTCTTAGCTTTAGTGGTGAACGTCGTGTGATCTACCCGCAAGGGATCGTCTCGGATTCTAAGTTTCGATACTAAATACCTGACCCGACACAGTTGGAGTACCCCTGACCCTTTTTATGAGTGTAGTGGATAACGCCACTTGCACGAACCTCTACCACAGATCCTTTAGTAAGGTTCCAAATTATTCCCACATTTAGTGGACTCAGTTGCGGGTGGTCTTAGCTTTAGTGGTGAACGTCGTGTGATCTACCCGCAAGGGATCGTCTCGGATTCTAAGTTTCGATACTAAATACCTGACCCGACACAGTTGGAGTACCCCTGACCCTTTTTATGAGTGTAGTGGATAACGCCACTTGCA
>NW_020438908.1:1178758-1181678 GCF_000699045.2 Agrilus planipennis | reverse complement strand
ACAAATAACAACATTCAACACAAAAATGTATCACGTTGAGGTGAGCTACGCCGGGATTCGTTTCAGCAAGTAGATATCCATATTTTTAAATGGACCTTGTTGGAACATACGTAATCCTAAAATGTAGCATCGTACTACAGATGGCGCTCACCACGCCATTTGTGGTATTTTCTATCTTTTAGGTTTAATATGTTATTAATTAAGCATTTTGGCAAAAAACAGTATCAAAACAAAATAAGGTAAAGGTCTAGATGAGGAGGTCTCCTCCACCACTGTACTATAAAAAGTTATGGAGGTACAAATTTTTTATGGGGTTTTACTCAGGTGACCACCCTCTTTCGATCCCCCCCTACCCCACCCCCATCTAACCCCCATAACTTTTTATAGGGGTGAGACCGCCACGATTTTTTTATGGTACAGTGGTGGAGGAGACCTCCTCTTTCGACCCCAGGGGGAAGAAATCGCATTTACTCCTTGTTACGGATGGATTTTACCATATCCTCACCGTCGTTTCCAAGCAATGGAAGTTAATTTATATTTCCCTAATAAGCAGTAAATGTGTGGTATGCAGATCCATACTGCGCGTACTAGTAACATGTTCGGCGCGGCCTGGAGCGCCAACTTGAATTAATTATTATCTATTAAACTTTAGACAATCTGCATTTATTTTCCAATTAACTAGAAAGTAACAAATGATGATAAAGCAGTTACTTACNTTTAGTAAGGTTCCAAATTATTCCCACATTTAGTGGACTCAGTTGCGAGTGGTCTTAGCTTTAGGGGTGAACGTCGTGTGATCTACCCGCAAGGGATCGTCTCGGATTCTAAGTTTCGATACTACCTGACCCGATACTTCACGTGTCGCTAGTCTTGGATACTAGTACAAGATAATGTACCTACCCCGACACTTGCTCGCCTCCTTACATATTCTCCCCGTGAGTCACGTGCAATTGAGCAGAATGCATTTATTTAAACTGTTTCTTGTAAGATAACGAACTGATTAGCAGAAGTAGCCCACTGCCTAAAAATCTTAGCCAAAACGTCTTACAGGCATGGAAATATTGCATCTGCAAGGTGTTCTCTCTTTTTCGATGTACGTTATATAATTAAAGAGAATCAGAACAAAATAAACTAAACATAACCTAATTTTCAACAGGTGCATAACTTTGCCAGTAAGAAAAAAAAATGCACCTCTTTATTAATAAGTTCCAGTTAAATATTGGTCGGCTTAATCCGGCATGTAACGAACGACAGTTTAAATAGATGGTAACTTGTTCAATTTTACATTAAGCGTATTCGTCACCATTTTGCTTGAAACGCGTCGCGATTTGCTATTTTCTTTCAACATCCGTCCGAATTCAGCATCTGAGCCTAACATAACATTGAAACTGCGCCTTATGTGCAATTTTTTAATCAATTTCTGAAATTTTGCAGCTGCAATGGTTCTTGTTATCATCCTGTATTTTCAGTTTTTAAATTCAGTTGCCGTGATTCTACTGATACATCGATATCTAACTTAAAATGCAAAAGAATGATGTAATTTATCATTACACTAATAAGAACACACTTTGTACATTAATAACAATGCCGTCTGAAAAGATAACGTATCATCGAGAAAATAATTTCTTCATTAAGTGGCGCTTAGTACGGATACAAGCAATAAATCCGTATTGTTGAACAGATAAGTTATTATTACGTAAACTAACGACACGTGCAGGCCTCCAGATATCTACACATTACACATGTACATATGTACTATGAATTTCACATGTCGTCTTCAATAGTTACCCCTAACCAACATTAAAAAAAGGTGATTTTGTACAAAGCAAAAAGAAAGAAGAAAAATGTTTTGATTAACTTCATTGTAGTGCATACTAGATCATCAAAGACTACAATCTAGTGTTGGCCTTCAAGTCAAAAAAAATCGATTATCATGGTAAAATGAATTTTGAACCTTTTCTTAAATGGCTTGATGCTAAACTTACGCAATTTTTAGAGGAGCCGGACCTAATAGGAATGGATCATGCACCAGATCGTTCAATTCATGTTGAAAGACAACCTATATGGTTTGGAAGAAACAGGCTCTTCTTCATGGTGGACAGAATTTTAAGAACTTTCAAATATTGCAAAAAACAATAAAATCAAAATCTATATATGTTTTGACTTAAACGGTGCTGTTGGTAAATTGCGGGTAGCAAAATGGCACCGAACACTTATTTGTTTTCGTAGCTCAATAAAAATTCGGACGCAACAGTAAAAAACTATATTTACAATCTTAACACTAAATAAATACAAAACTGTACAAGATTACTAAATGAAAATTAGAAGTTGCTTGAATAAAATAAAATGTTAATGATAACTGCTGGAATGTGAAATGTGAATGCGAATGTGAATGCTGATTGCTGAATATTGAGTAATGAATAATGAATGTTGAATGATAATGAATGAATGTTGAATGCCTGTTTTTGGATGAACATGCATATTTATATGCGGATGAGAATAGTGCACACTATAGCAAAGAGGGTGCAAATCTCCATGACAACAGGGTCATTACTCTAATTCAGGTAAATGTGCAACTACCTTTTGGCAAAACCCAATTACCTGAACGATAGTGATACATACAACTTTTGGTAAATATACTGCTAGAAAGTTTAAATATAAATACACTATTACTTACGTTCTACGAAAAGGAATTTGATGAAATTAAATTATAGAAATAAAAAAGTTTAAAATAACTATAACCTACTAAAAAATATACACAAGTCTTAACAGCCTCCTTTCGGGAATCGTGGGAATGGGTGGGTGGTGAGTGAAAGATTATCTGTGGAATATTACTGCCTCAGCATTTGCCTAAGTGATCCAAGGAAACCACAGAAAAACTTGGACCAAGGCAGACGGACCCGGAATCGAACCGGCGTCC
>NW_020438908.1:1172534-1178357 GCF_000699045.2 Agrilus planipennis | reverse complement strand
ACAAATAACAACATTCAACACAAAAATGTATCACGTTGAGGTGAGCTACGCCGGGATTCGTTTCAGCAAGTAGATATCCATATTTTTAAATGGACCTTGTTGGAACATACGTAATCCTAAAATGTAGCATCGTACTACAGATGGCGCTCACCACGCCATTTGTGGTATTTTCTATCTTTTAGGTTTAATATGTTATTAATTAAGCATTTTGGCAAAAAACAGTATCAAAACAAAATAAGGTAAAGGTCTAGATGAGGAGGTCTCCTCCACCACTGTACTATAAAAAGTTATGGAGGTACAAATTTTTTATGGGGTTTTACTCAGGTGACCACCCTCTTTCGATCCCCCCCTACCCCACCCCCATCTAACCCCCATAACTTTTTATAGGGGTGAGACCGCCACGATTTTTTTATGGTACAGTGGTGGAGGAGACCTCCTCTTTCGACCCCAGGGGGAAGAAATCGCATTTACTCCTTGTTAGGGATGGATTTTACAATATCCTCCCCGTGGTTTCCAAGCAATGGAAGTTAATTTATATTTCCCTAATAAGCAGTAAATGTGTGGTATGCAGATCCATACTGCGCGTACTAGTAACACGTTCGACGCGGCCTGGAGCGCTTACTTGAATTAATTATTATCTATTAAACTTTAGACAATCTGCATTTATTTTCCAATTAACTAGAAAGTAACAAATGATGATAAAGCAGTTACTTACAGAATTTGTAAATGTTCTAATATGTGATCACAAGAGTAATGAACATCTCTGCGAATAAATAGTTTTAACGGTTTTAAATTATGACGTAAAAGCTTTATGCTTTCAAAAATGGCAAGGGTAAGTTATTGAACACGAAGATGAGCGCCCTTTAATTTGGGACAAGATTTTTTGGGGTCTATGTCATGAGTGCCGGGGGTGTATGGCTGGTCTGCTTAGTATCATTTATAAACAAATAAGAACATAGTGGCAAACGTTCTGTTGAAACCACCAGATACGGATCCCGATTTCGATCCTGTTGGATCTCACGAGCGCGTCGTAGGCAGTTAACACAATACACAGACCAACTCTACCTGCTGTCTCGTTTTATGAAGTACTACAAACGACATCATGAACGCCATCTGTAGCTCAGCGCATATATACTGGAATTCAATATATTCTTATTTGTTCAATTTTGTTATGTGCCTATCACGTAAGGATGAGCTACGTCGTGGATTCAGTTCAGCAAGGACCTTGCTAAATATACTGAATTCCACTATATGTGCACTGAACCACAGATGGCATTATCAAAAACAATTGTTCAGTTTAACTTATTCGACCTAGTAAGCTGCAGCAATCTTATTTTCACCAACTAAACGATTGTTATTATACAAAAGTTATTGCTATCCCTCGGAATCGAGTCCTAATACATATTAGCATNAACCTATATGGTTTGGAAGAAACAGGCTCTTCTTCATGGTGGACAGAATTTTAAGAACTTTCAAATATTGCAAAAAACAATAAAATCAAAATCTATATATATAAAAATGAATTGCTGTTCGTTAGTCTCCCTAAAACTCGCGAACAGATGGACCAATTTGGCTAATTTTGGTCTTGAATTATTTGTGGAAGTCCAGAGAAGGTTTGAAAGGTGAATAAATATGAAAGTTGTTAACTATCTTTCAGATTATTTTTATGTAGATTGATAAATCTCAAGTTCTGTCACAAATTAAATTTCTGAACGCAACAATAATATTTGACATTTGACAACCAAGTTTATTTTGTACAAAAGTTTAGGTCTTTTATTTATCGATTGAGGCAGTACGAAGTCTGCCGGGACAGCTAGTAATGTATACAATAGATAGATGAATTTATACGTAACTATGGGAATGAAGTTTTGCGTCTACCTTCTCATTATCATTTAGTGATGAGTAAAGTATATCAAATAGATATTTTTCCTGCCGAATGGGTGAAATTGGTAATTTCATAGATTGGGCGCCACATGGTTAGCTTGCGTTAGGTGCGGTTAAGTTAGGTTATCTCAGTTTTTTTCTAAGATTCAAATTAATTGCCTATTTAATGAAAAAGGATTTTAAATAACTGACCAAAACCATATATGTAACATTCTTTAAGATTCTCCAAATTTTCAGTCTATTCTTTCTTAACAGGAGTTAAGAATGAGACTGAGAAATTTTAAAGGTGTCAAAGAAGGTTGTGTTGGTTTTGGTCAGTTTTTTAAATGCTCATTTTAGTAATATGCTTATGACAAATACATATTTCTTCTCCGTCAACTATTGTATTTTATATACCTATAATATTCCACTGCCTCTAAAAGTTACAAATAAAAATTCAATATTATTATACATTTACAAGTAGGCATTACTTTCGGAGGTTTATATTAATGCTAATCCTAAATAAATGAATTTATATAAAGCTTCTAAGCTAGTAACTCATTACAGCAGAAAAATTGTGAGATACCGGCCAACAGTTTCTAATTTTTCTTATTTTCGATTATAAATATTGGCTGACGCCCAACAGAAAATTTGTCCTTAAATTTATAGATCGTTGATCATTAATTCTGTCATATAATTACTCTAATTACATCATCGCAACTGAAGACATATTATCTCTACCTCTAATTTTTTTTACTTTGATGACTACAATTTTTCCATTACAAGTATAATATAGACACAATTTTTCTCCAATTGTGTTATTTTTATACTATAAAATTAGGGATGAAAATCAATACACCTATTTTTTTCTATTTCATTTGTGAAAAAAATTATAAAGTCATGACTATAAACTTAGATTTAAACGTATTTCAACTTGCGATTCACAAAGCGCTTAAAATTAGAAACTTCAACTTTGTAAGATCCAATAAAACGCGCTTCTAAGGCAGCAGGTAGAGTTGATCTGTGTTCTGTCGAAAGTGTCTGCGATGCGCTAATGAGATCCAACAAGATCGAAACCGCGATCCGCGTCTGGCAGTTTCGACAGAATACTGACCTCTTCGAATTTATTTGTTCGATTTTGGTAACGTGCCTATCACGTAAGGATGATCTACGCCGTGGATTCAGTTCAGCAAGTAGATATCCTTCTATTTAAATGGACCTTGTTGAACATAATGAATTGTAATACAGATGGCGTTTACCGCGCCATTTGTAGAATCTCAACTAACCTAGAGTGACACACGAAGTATCGAAATGCCTTTCAGATTTTTTAAGTAGTTTTATGTTGACTTTTGGTATTTTGTTTAGGTAGATAGCTATTTGTCTGTTTTAAAACAGATATTAAAAGAAGGTACAGACACTTTTGACTGGAAATGTTCCGTAATGTAATTTGAATAAGATTAGATATGGAAAGTTCAAAACTTGTAATTATCAGTAAAAATTCAAGTGATCCTGGAACCACTATCTCTTATAATTAATTTTAATTAAACGACATTTAAACATATAATATGCACGTATGTAGATAACAATAATAATATTTATTCCAACCAATAAAAAATTTTTACTTTTTTACAATAGACGGGATGTTGAAAGCTACGGGAGAATAGTGATGATGGAAATAGCTATAAAATATACACAAAAATTAAAAATAGTCTAACGAAACAAATGACAAGGAAAAGGGCGAAACGTAATTTGGTTATAGAAAAGGAAGGGGTCTATGGATGAGATATATTTACTAAAAAATGCCGTAGGTGAGCAGAAAGTAGATGCTAAACATGTTAAAAAAGAAAAGTGGCAATAGAAGACGAGTTTAGGAATAGGAAAAATAATTTATAGAGAAACCACTGGTGTAATAGGGATAACTGGAACAGAATCGAAGAAATTTTGACAAAGGAGTCGGGCAGGGATCGTTGCCTATCTATTTACACCATTAAAGATTATACATTTTATTACTACATTAAATGACATTAATCTCCTTCCCCAATCAACCCCGTATATCTTTTACTTGATTACGTATGTATGTATATTTCATCTTTATTGTTTCCTCCTATCATAAAGCTTGGTTGTCACTATCTGGAAGTTGACGGTCAGCAGTCGCCCGTCAGAGTATTAGAGCCTTTTCATGCTAGCTACATTTTGTGGCGCTTCCGTTGCGCTATAGCAGCACGACAGTTTCTAGTTCGTGTGTATAAAAAGCAATTATTAAAATGAAATAAAGAATCGGAAATATTGGGTCGATCGTTACAACAGCAATAGATTGATAAAAGGATTTCTATACATCTTACGTCGAAATGAAACAAGTTTTTCAGTCATTCCTTTCTTCCCATGCTCTTCTTTATATAGTCTGCACTGCAGCTATTCCAAATGCAGTCTTTGAAATTATAAAATTTTCGACGTTGACGTTGTCCATCATTGGTGTGCCGAACTACTAAAAATACGCCAATGTAAAAGCGTTAACTTAAGTAAAATGTATTTCTTAGTGAAGCGCAACAATTGTATGACTATTTAGCCGAGTACTTCAAGCGAAGGTCGCAGTGCAGCGCTACGTTTTTGAAGAGCTGCTCTCGTCTGAAAGCATCAATTTAAAACAGTGGATTTCAAAAAATCGCACAACTGTAGCAAAAAATAGCCCGTGTGAAAAGGCTCCTATTCCGTTTAAAAATCAATGTGTATTTTTACTATCCCTGCATAATATTATGCCGGTGACGGATTGTTGCTGGATAATGATACTACACTCAATCCGTTAGTAACCAGCAGAGAGGTGCTTTTATTAAGTCGAAAGCATGAATAATTAATTTTTTTAGTACAAACTTTTGAGTGTTCATACAATTTAAATCAAAAAGATTAGAATGACAGTAATATAAAAGAAAAAATATGGAAAAAGATTTTGTCTTTCCGCTTTTCTTCTTTTCCTTTTTCTTCCATCTCCTCATCTTCTTCTACCAGTAATAGAGTAAATAACTGATAAATTAGTAAGCGAATATTTTTTAATCATTGCGACGCAAACGTACCAACCATCCCTTAATTTGCCGAAAGACTGACGATTTTTTTGTTGTTTATTGAGAATACAACAGTACGAATACTTTTTAGTCCTTACCCTCAGTAATCTAATCTAATCTTTTTTGAAGAAATTTTTCGAGCGCACCTGCTATTTCTAGTACCTAGGTTTTCGAATGGTGTTGCTATCAAAGCTACATCATCCACATATGCTATTTTTTATCTTTCTGATTTTCTCCATTTCTCTTACATCGATGCAAGCTGAGCACATACTTGTTTAGTACAGTAAAAGTTCCTTATTCACGGTTTCCTTATTCGCGGGTGAAAAAATTGCAACCCAGTTCTTCTATTCGCGGCTAAAATTTCATTATTCGCGGATGCAATCGGTAAACAGAAAAGGATTCGGTGTCATTTATTAAGGAGATTGACCGCAATAGACCGCTCGTGTCTAGTGTGAGTTTTTCTGAAAACATGGATTTTCGATAAAAGATGTAACCGAGTGGACCAATTCAAAATTCAAAACAAGTAAAAAATCACTAAATTTTTTAAACCCTTGTCTTAAGGTGATTATAACGATTAATTTTAATTGCGCATTTATCAATAAATTGATTTTATTCTGATACATATTGGTTTTATTTTGGAACCTTAGAATGTATCCCCTATGATTCCATACTAATTACCATTCCATATCCATGGTTTCTGTATTCGCGGCATATTTATGGAACGTATACCCCGTGAATAAAGAGTTTTTACTGTATATACCTAAGTGACATCGAAAGTGAGATGAGTCGGGTAAGGGATGGGGATATAATCATGGCGCGGAAAAGTAGTATATGCACATAGCTTTAATTCGAATATCTAGATCAAGGAAAAGAGAGGAAAACCTATAAATAAAATTTTGGAAAT
>NW_020438908.1:1162527-1171244 GCF_000699045.2 Agrilus planipennis | reverse complement strand
ACTTGAATTAATTATTATCTATTAAACTTTAGACAATCTGCATTTATTTTCCAATTAACTAGAAAGTAACAAATGATGATAAAGCAGTTACTTACAGAATTTGTAAATGTTCTAATATGTGATCACAAGAGTAATGAACATCTCTGCGAATAAATAGTTTTAACGGTTTTAAATTATGACGTAAAAGCTTTATGCTTTCAAAAATGGCAAGGGTAAGTTATTGAACACGAAGATGAGCGCCCTTTAATTTGGGACAAGATTTTTTGGGGTCTATGTCATGAGTACCGTGGGTGTATGGCTGGCCTGCTTAATATCATTTATGAACAAATAAGAATATGGTGGCAAACGTTCTGCTGAAACCACCAGATACGGATCCCGATTTCGATCTTCTTCGGATCTCACAAGCGCGTCGTAGGCAGTTAACACAAAACACAGACCAACTCTACCTGCTGTCTCGTTTTATGAAGTACTACAAACGACATCATGAACGCCATCTGTAGCTCAGCGCATATATACTGGAATTCAATATATTCTTATTTGTTCAATTTTGTTATGTGCCTATCACGTAAGGATGAGCTACGTCGTGGATTCAGTTCAGCAAGGACCTTGCTAAATATACTGAATTCCACTATATGTGCACTGAACCACAGATGGCATTATCAAAAACAATTGTTCAGTTTAACTTATTCGACCTAGTAAGCTGCAGCAATCTTATTTTCACCAACTAAACGATTGTTATTATACAAAAGTTATTGCTATCCCTCGGAATCGAGTCCTAATACTTAATAAAAAGCATTATTTTTAAATTCTGTTGTTTTCTTTTCTTACAGTACTATTCCAACGCAGACAGTGGATTAAAGTTAACAAACCCTTATTAGGGTTTTTCAGTAACATTTTAGTCTGGTTGCATCATGCATTAACTTTATTAAATCTTCTATTCCTTTCAATTATTTTTTCTTATAAAAATTAGAGATGTATCTACTTTGGTTTATTAATCATTTGTTTGACCGACCGAATAACTGGTCCTGCAGATCGTATTCAAATGCGATTTTCAATGTATCTATGCTGATGAAGTTATATAAGATGATATAAAAAAATTATTTCAAGCTCAAGGTTATTATTTATTGACCGACATTATTCATTTTTTAATGTTAATAATCGCATACGTTTGCCATTTTTACTACGATTCGCGTGTTCGTATTTTGCAAAAATCAGTTGTGCGTATATCTTTGTCATTTTGGGGACACGTGCCGTGAAGGTCTCGAGATAATGCCCGCATTACAAGTGGGCGAAACATGTGTTCACATTGAAAAAGCTTTGTGGTAGCTTGTAAGAGTAAACCCTTTTTAGTTTATTTATTTCTTTATCACAACTAAAATACTAGTATGCAAGGGAAGAAAAAGTAGGGAAAAAGCGAATACAAAGATAGGAGATGAAAAATTAGAAGAAGTGGCTGATTTTAGATATCTAGGAAGTCGGATAAGTCAGGACGGAAGGAGTAGTAGGGGTATAAAGCAGAGAATAGCACAAGGTTGTGTCACCTTTAATAAAAATAAGTCACCTTTATGCTCGCGAACGGTTAATTTAGAAATTCGAAAAAGGTTGTTAAAGGTGTATTTGGAGCACGGCGCTTCACGGGTGCGAAACATGGACAGTTGGCGTAGCGGATAAGAAAAAGTTAGAAGCTTTCGAAATGTGGTGTTATAGGCGAATGATGATAATGTGGGTAGAAAAAGTTAGAAATGAAGAGGTATTGGAAAGAATAGGAGAACAGAGGACTCTATGGAAGTCAATAGGCGAGATAGGTTGGTAGGACACTTTCTCGGGCATTAAGGTCTATTCAGAGACATATTAGAGGCAGAAACAGAAGTTAAGAGAGGTAGGGGTAGACCTAGGTTAGATTACTGTTCGCATATAATTAAGGATATGGGTTGTTGTAGTTTTGGGGAAATGCGAAGATTAGCTCAGGATAGGAAGGAGTGGAGGTACGTGTCCAACCAGTCCTGGTGATGACTGATGACCTTGTGATGATGATGACAGTCTTCATTTTCTATACTAGCCGCATTACAATTAAATAATTATTGTATTTTTGATTTTTATGCATATTTCTACAATCTATCTGACAATGGATTCAAAGGGAGATTGCACGCCAGATCTTTTTTGTGGCTACCATGTGAAAATTTCATTATTATTGTACAGTGCTTTAATAAATGTGGGCTGAAAATCGTTAATGTTGTAGTAATAAATGATCGGTTTAATTTATGGAAATTCAGATTAGCTCGGTGCTCAGGTCATTTACTTCCTTATTATATTATTGTGTAAGAAAGTAATAAGGAAGTGCCGTGTGTCAACTGTCATTGTATGCATTCTTCTAAATTCGACCTCGAAGTCTAAAGAAAGGAATCGTAAAGTAGACGATGTTGCAAAGAATATATTAAGAAGCCGTACAATACAGGGCGTTGGTTGCACGAATGCTAATCGATTTTGCATATAACCAAAGATTTCATTTCCCGACAAACACCGCCTGTAGTAAGCTCACATAAGTGTTCGTTTATGGCGTGCCACTATTACGAGTGGACACATTTTGATGCACCGTGTTTTATTCGAAGATGAATGTGAGTCTCATAATGTTGAAGTTACATTTTGGCGTAAGTATCTACTACTTACTATGGCATACTAAACATAAAAAAAGAGTTCAGTATGCCGCCATCTACAAAGAAGTACAGAAAAGCAATACTGTAATGATTTAAACTTCAAAATCATCATTATAAGGTCGTCAGTCCTAAGACTAGTTGGATAGGCACCTCTACTCTTTCCTATCCTGAACTAATCTTCGCATTTCCCTAAAACTAGAACAACTCACATCCTTAGATATTTGTGAACAGTAATCTAATTTAGGCATACCTCTACCCCTCCTAACTCCCTTTTCAAACTCTAATATGTCTCTGACTAGATCTTCATGCCTATGAAGGTGTCCTACCAACCTATCTCGCCTACTTCTTATTGACTTCTGTAGAGTCCTCTGTTCTCCTATTCTTTCTAATATCTTTTCATTTCTAACCTTCTCTTTCCACGGTATCCTCATCATTCGCCTGTAACACCACATTTCGAATGCTTCTAGCTTTTAACCTTTTCTTTTCGCCGCGCCCACTGTCCATGTTTCGCACCCGTATAGCGCCGCGCTCCAAACATACACCTTTAACAATCTTTTTTGAATTTCTAAATTAACCGCTCGCGAACATAGAAGTGACCCGACCCTCCGCTAACCTCTGCTTTATATCCCTACTATTCCTTCCGTCCTGACTTATCTGACTTCCTTGGTACCTAAAATCAGCCATTTCTTCTAATTTTTCTATTTCTTAATATTCGCTCTTTCCCAACTTTTTCTTCCCTTGCATACCAGTATTTTTGTTTTACTTTTATTTAGTTTCATACAGTACTGTTTTGTCAAGGTTGGATAGCATTCGTACAACTAACGCCCATTATTGTGTGACCTTTTATTATATTCTTTGCAACATCATCTACTTTACGAATCCCTTCTTTAAACTTCAAAATATGTAACAAAAAAATACATATTACAATTATCAGTAGAAAGGAAGTTAAATACTTCTTTTGCAACAGCAAAGAAAAAAAAAACCTTTAACGAAAAGCATTTCACATAACATACGCGTCCCTCCAGATTCGATGATGGTTAGACGCAGCGTATGGGAAATTCTGTACGTCGTAATATTGTAGTCAGTCTATTATAGGTGCAGTACAAAGGTCTCTCTCTTACGTTTTTTAACATCATCCACCGTCAACTTCTTTGGTGAAATATTTGTTTTGAGCAGTGTAAAAGATAGCACTACATGCTTTATTACTACATGCATATTGTCGCGTAATCAAACACGTTTCTCAATATTATTAATTTAATTAATTGTAAACTCTATAATTAACTCTACTATCATTAATTAATTTTTATTTCACTAGTACATCACACACTTTATCGCTTTTTTTGCTTTTCTTTTCTCACTTTGTATTGCCTCATCGCTAAAACTCGAACTAACTATTCTGACCTCGCGACAAATTTTTGTGGTAGCTGGACTTGTTCCGGAATGAACCAGAACGTTACATCTATAAAATCTGGTCTTTATTGTTACTTGTTACTGTGTAAGTTAAGTTGCCTACACGTGACACTGCCCCCCCACTCCTAAAAATGATCATCACATACAGTGACGTCGGCTCTGTAGGAAGCAAGCCGGCCAAGATGAATGTCCCTCCTGAATTCCATAGACAACGTCGTTGGTGCGTTTAGTTACGGTGTATGGGTCCATTTCAAGCCTGTAGTTTAGGGAAACTTCCATTCCGCCTTATTAGATAATATGTGTAGCCATACTTTGTCGTCCTTACACAACGGACTTGGCTCGTCAATCGTATTTGGTCTTCATGCGGCCACTTTCAAATCACAGCTTCGTACGCACAACATGGACTATGGACGGCTTCTAGTTGTTTTTAAGTTTTTCTCACGTTTTCGTCTGTAGATACTGGAAAATCTCCAGGGAGACCAAACATCGCGTCCGCTCTCAGACTATTCCTAAATAAAATACTGACGGTGATTTTCCGATTTTTCATTTGCTCATGATCTCTAAGCAAAGATGAAAAGCTGTATGTGTCTGTCCCAGTCAGTTTGGTGCTTGTTGATGAAGCTTCTTAAGTTGATTTCCACAATAGCGCTAAATCGTTCAGTCATTCCAACAGACTGTGGTTGTAAAGACGTGTTCCTCATTTCAGTAATGCCCATTAATTCAGTGATTTTCTTGATCAAAACCGACTCGAAGTTCCTGCCTTGACCGGAATGCAATTTTAATGGTACTCCAGTCATTGACAAGCTTTTCGGCAGCGGTAAGTATATCCTGATTCGGTATCACATATGCTTCGGGCCACCTGCTAAAGTAATCCATGACAACAAAGTTGTATCAGTTATCGGAGTCTGTCATTAGGAATAGTCCTGCCATGCCGACTGCAATTGTCTCAAATCGCGCTCCCACGTTAAACTGCTGCATTTTTTAATTTTTTAGCCAATAAAATCGCTTGCATACCTTTAGCAGTATTCATAACGCCGAAATATGTTTCGCCATGGATTATTTGTACCACATTGCTTGTTTCTGGTTCCATCTGGAATTTTTCCACTTTATCTTCAAAATGCCGTGATCCAAGGCAAAGGAATTCCACTGGGCACAATAACTTTTCGTTATCTGGCTTAGAAAGCTCACATATGCCCGCGATGATCTTGACGTTCCGGCTTCTTTCCATCGCATCCTTTCTTTTCCGCTGATAAACAACGTATGCAGTTTTCCACACAACGTTTCCGGGATAGTGCATCTTCCTTGTCGTGTTTACCTGAGCGATGTTCGATATTAAACTCGTAGTCCTGTAGTCGCTGTAACTTTCGTGAAATCTGTCCTTCTGACTGTCGTCTATCCCCGCTTGAACATCACGTATTGTTTAAGGGACACTTTTGACATATGTGACTAATTCTTCCACAATTTCAGCACTTCGGACGACCACTGCGGTTCTTGTATACTTAAACAAAACAACCAGTCTTTTCACATTTCTAACATTTTGGATTCCGTTCAATTGAGTGGCACTCTCGACTTAGGTGACCTGTTCTTCCACAGTTTAGGCACTTCAGACGTTCATTGTAGTTGTTGCAGTCTCTAGCAAAATTCCGCATTCCCAACATTTTGGGTTCTGTTCTCCTGTGTTTTTAATAGTGTTTTCTTTACATAGATTATGCATTTTTGCTTGTCGCACCCGTACATGACCTTTGAAAGCTTGTATTGCCGCTTCGAACTCCAGAGCGTGTGGTGGTACTCCATTTGGAGTCTTGTGGCGTTCTAATGTAAGGAATTGTGTAGTTCAACGTCTCTGATTCCATCGATATATGTTTGTGTTGTCAGTTGATCCATCCAACTTTGTGAAAAATCTGATTATTTCGTCGATTACGACTTTTCAGTTGTCTCTGGTGTGCCTATTGTAGATGTATATAGAAGTATCTCGTTTCTAAATGGTTCACAAGATGGTGGAAGTTATATTGTTGAGACTCGGGCATTACTAGAGTATATCCAGCCTCTGTCCTTGTAAATAAATTACTGGTGCTACATTCCATAATTCACTATTGTTACTAGTGCTGCTATTTTTTTCTGCATCCATCGTTGCTGCCGATGCTTCTAACTACTTTTGGATGGTCTTGCACCGGATTTGTCATTTCTCATAATACTAAGTAGTCCTAGCTTTTCACTTTCTTCCTTCATTTCTTCAATCTTCCTTTCTATTAAGATCTCCCTTTCTTCTACCTTCTTTGCCATTTGAATTTTCCTTTTCTCTATCTTCTGTTCCATCTTGATTTTCCTTGCATTTACCTTCTTTTCCATATTTATTTTCTTTTCTTCTATCTTTCCATTTCATTTCTAATATCATTTATCTAGTCCTCCATTATCATATTTATTGCTTCCTACACTACTTTCGTTTTCTATTCCTGCTTTTAAGTCTTCTTTCCTTCTTTCGTGTCCCTCTTCAATTTTCTGTTTCATTACTTGTTGAGCGGCTTTCATTTCTTGTCCAAATCTCATGTCCACTTTCTTTTGTTAACAATGACGTATGACTTGCTAGAGTTATTCACGATCAGTGGAAACTGCCAAAATGTTCGATGAAATTCTTCGATGACATCCAATTCGATATTATCTTTTTTAGAGCTTTCTAATGATCTAAGACATGTAAGGGTTGCTGCTCTGAGCCGATTAACACTTCCAGAAAATTCGATGAAATTCTCCAGTGCCATCAAATTCTTCTCTCTTCGTGAGCATTCCAACAATATATGATTTGATGGGGTTATTCGCGATCGACAGAAAATTAACCGACGGATCGCTCTAGAATATTCGATGGATTTCTTCAAAATCCTCCTTTATTTTCAATCCTCTTCAATCCCACTCCTGACACAAAATGTCGGACAACCAAACACCTTTCTCACTACTCACTAATATATTTATTTACTCTCTAATTTTATCTCCACCATCAAACAATCATTCATTAAACTCTATTTCACTACCATATCACACACTTTATCACTTCTTCGCTCTTCTTATCTTGCTTTACATCACCTCGTCGCTAAAATTCGAACTAACTCTTCTGGCCTTGCAGCAAATATTTATAGAGGCTGAACTTCTTCTAGAAAGATCCAAATTATAATGGCTTCCCTACACGTGACACTATTATAAAACGAAGTTTCAGTTTGCATCTATTGTTCTGTTTGTTCGGCAAAACCATAAGTATTATCAAATTGATTTCAATGTGTTTTACAGCCCTGTCGACGAACGTCACTGTTTAGAACGATCGTCCAAGGTGTTGGAATAACACCCTGCTATATTATGTAACAGTCTCAGTGTCTAGGTAATCGTGATTTTCCAATTAATCGTTAATAAAATGGTTGTAACTCATCAGTCCAATGCTTATTCTGCATTAGCATAAAAAGTCAGTGAGCCGAAGTCGCAAGCAAATGCTAAGATTTTTCAAATGAGATATTGTCAACTGTTGCTATGTATATAGGTACAAATCGTAAGTTATAAGAATAATTCGTATACAGTGGAATCTTCCTTTACCGACACCTCTGATAAGCGGACATCTCTCTCGAGAGGACACATTTACCTGATCCCGGCTGCTTTCCATAAGAAAAGGAATGTTATGACTCTCCCATAGGAGGACACTGTCTTGTATGGACACNAACTGTACTAATTAAATATTGTTAACATGGTAGATACATAAAAAATACTTCTTGTGAAATATCAACAGGGACAACATATTTATATATCCTTCAATTGCTGTGGAGCTATTATTACGTTCTTACCGCAAATAGCAAATTAAGGCCTTCGAAAGTGCAAGTAAAATATAGTAATTTTGATTCTAAAAGCTGTTGAGCTCTTTTGAACAAGCTCAATAATAATTCTAATATAACCTTGGCCTTTCAACCAGCTGAGGCAGTTAATAAGTGTATAGTTGGTTCCTTACGTGGCGATTCTTTTGTTGACCGAATCAGGTGAGGTGACTGACGTCACGAAATGGGAATATGCCGCGTGAGTTGGTACGAAATGCACCGTAGTTACTGGTGGGTGTTTTAATTGTTAAAAAAAAACTGCACAGCATACCATAATCATGTGCTGCAAATGTTGACGTGTGATAGTCACGAAAAATATACTTGCAGCATATTTTCTGAACTTGATAGTTTCAATGCCTGCAAATATTCATCTTACTTTTCGTGACAATAGAAATCACCAAAGCGATGGTGGCCTCGCGTAATTTTTATTTTCTTCTATCAACTTCCTAATTAAGGTATATTTATGAATTGCCCTTTAAGTGCCCTTTCCAAATATAAAATTACCCCCACTCTATCTTTTAGAACAAAATAATTCGAAGTGGTCTGTATTCTGTCGAAACTGCCAGACGCGGATCGCGATTTCAATTTAAATGGACCTTGTTGGAACATACGTAATCCTAATATGTAGCATCGTACTACAGATGGTGCTCACCACGCCATTTGTGGTATTTTCTAAAACGCGCTGTTAAGACAGCAGGTAAAGGTTGGTCTGTGTTCTGTCGTAGCTGCCTGCGACGCGCTGATGAGATCCAAAAAGATCGAAATCGCGATCCGCGTCTGGCAGTTTCGACAGAATACAGACCACTTC